>NW_028154112.1:45000-95000 GCF_964211835.1 Anser anser
ACAGGACTCTGCGTCTTCACTCTTTCCTAACAACCCTAAACATAACCCTAACCGCAACAAGAAGCTCAACCCGAGTTAGACCCGAAAAAACACGTACGGTGCCACTTTCTGCCATCAAAAAGTGCTCTCAGCGGAAGCCTTTGGGTACACGTGAACTCCCTGGGGGAGCCTTTACGCAACCCCACACTCAACAGGACTCTGCGTCTTCACTCTTTCCTAACAACCCTAAACATAACCCTAACCGCAACAAGAAGCTGAACCCGAGTTAGACCCGAAAAAACACGTACGTGCCACTTTCTGCCATCAAAAAGTGCTCTCAGCGGAAGCCTTTGGGTACACCTGAACTCCCTGGGGGAGCCTTTACGCAACCCCACACTCAACAGGACTCTGCGTCTTCACTCTTTCCTAACAACCCTAAACATAACCCTAACCGCAACAAGAAGCTGAACCCGAGTTAGACCCGAAAAAACACGTACGGTGCCACTTTCTGCCATCAAAAAGTGCTCTCAGCGGAAGCCTTTGGGTACACCTGAACTCCCTGGGGGAGCCTTTACGCAACCCCACACTCAACAGGACTCTGCGTCTTCACTCTTTCCTAACAACCCCAAACATAACCCTAACCGCAACAAGAAGCTGAACCCGAGTTAGACCCGAAAAAACACGTACGGTGCCACTTTCTGCCATCCAAAAGTGCTCTTAGCGGAAGCCTTTGGGTACACCTGAACTCCCTGGGGGAGCCTTTACGCAACCCCACACTCAACAGGACTCTGCGTCTTCGCTCTTTCCTAACAACCCTAAACATAACCCTAACCGCAACAAGAAGCTGAACCTGAGTTAGACCCGAAAAAACACGTACGGTGCCACTTTCTGCCATCAAAAAGTGCTCTCAGCGGAAGCCTTTGGGTACACCTGAACTCCCTGGGGGAGCCTTTACGCAACCCCACACTCAACAGGACTCTGCGTCTTCACTCTTTCCTAACAACCCTAAACATAACCCTAACCGCAACAAGAAGCTGAACCCGAGTTAGACCCGAAAAAACACGTACGGTGCCACTTTCTGCCATCAAAAAGTGCTCTCAGCGGAAGCCTTTGGGTACACCTGAACTCCCTGGGGGAGCCTTTACGCAACCCCACACTCAACAGGACTCTGCGTCTTCACTCTTTCCTAACAACCCTAAACATAACCCTAACCGCAACAAGAAGCTGAACCCGAGTTAGACCCGAAAAAACACGTACGGTGCCACTTTCTGCCATCAAAAAGTGCTCTCAGCGGAAGCCTTTGGGTACACCTGAACTCCCTGGGGGAGCCTTTACGCAACCCCACACTCAACAGAACTCTGCGTCTTCACTCTTTCCTAACAACCCTAAACATAACCCTAACCGCAACAAGAAGCTGAACCCGAGTTAGACCCGAAAAAACACGTACGGTGCCACTTTCTGCCATCAAAAAGTGCTCTCAGCGGAAGCCTTTGGGTACACCTGAACTCCCTGGGGGAGCCTTTACGCAACCCCACACTCAACAGGACTCTGCGTCTTCGCTCTTTCCTAACAACCCTAAACATAACCCTAACCGCAACAAGAAGCTCAACCCGAGTTAGACCCGAAAAAACACGTACGGTGCCACTTTCTGCCATCCAAAAGTGCTCTCAGCGGAAGCCTTTGGGTACACCTGAACTCCCTGGGGGAGCCTTTACGCAACCTCACACTCAACAGGACTCTGCGTCTTCACTCTTTCCTAACAACCCTAAACATAACCCTAACCGCAACAAGAAGCTGAACCCGAGTTAGACCCGAAAAAACACGTACGGTGCCACTTTCTGCCATCAAAAAGTGCTCTCAGCGGAAGCCTTTGGGTACACCTGAACTCCCTGGGGGAGCCTTTACGCAACCCCACACTCAACAGGACTCTGCGTCTTCACTCTTTCCTAACAACCCTAAACATAACCCTAACCGCAACAAGAAGCTGAACCCGAGTTAGACCCGAAAAAACACGTACGGTGCCACTTTCTGCCATCAAAAAGTGCTCTCAGCGGAAGCCTTTGGGTACACCTGAACTCCCTGGGGGAGCCTTTACGCAACCCCACACTCAACAGGACTCTGCGTCTTCACTCTTTCCTAACAACCCTAAACATAACCCTAACCGCAACAAGAAGCTGAACCCGAGTTAGACCCGAAAAAACACGTACGGTGCCACTTTCTGCCATCCAAAAGTGCTCTCAGCGGAAGCCTTTGGGTACACCTGAACTCCCTGGGGGAGCCTTTACGCAACCCCACACTCAACAGGACTCTGCGTCTTCACTCTTTCCTAACAACCCTAAACATAACCCTAACCGCAACAAGAAGCTGAACCCGAGTTAGACCCGAAAAAACACGTACGGTGCCACTTTCTGCCATCAAAAAGTGCTCTGAGCGGAAGCCTTTGGGTACACCTGAACTCCCTGGGGGAGCCTTTACGCAACCCCACACTCAACAGGACTCTGCGTCTTCACTCTTTCCTAACAACCCTAAACATAACCCTAACCGCAACAAGAAGCTCAACCCGAGTTAGACCCGAAAAAACACGTACGGTGCCACTTTCTGCCATCAAAAAGTGCTCTCAGCGGAAGCCTTTGGGTACACCTGAACTCCCTGGGGGAGCCTTTACGCAACCCCACACTCAACAGGACTCTGCGTCTTCACTCTTTCCTAACAACCCTAAACATAACCCTAACCGCAACAAGAAGCTGAACCCGAGTTAGACCCGAAAAAACACGTACGGTGCCACTTTCTGCCATCAAAAAGTGCTCTCAGCGGAAGCCTTTGGGTACACCTGAACTCCCTGGGGGAGCCTTTACGCAACCCCACACTCAACAGGACTCTGCGTCTTCACTCTTTCCTAACAACCCTAAACATAACCCTAACCGCAACAAGAAGCTGAACCCGAGTTAGACCCGAAAAAACACGTACGGTGCCACTTTCTGCCATCCAAAAGTGCTCTCAGCGGAAGCCTTTGGGTACACCTGAACTCCCTGGGGGAGCCTTTACGCAACCCCACACTCAACAGGACTCTGCGTCTTCACTCTTTCCTAACAACCCTAAACATAACCCTAACCGCAACAAGAAGCTGAACCCGAGTTAGACCCGAAAAAACACGTACGGTGCCACTTTCTGCCATCAAAAAGTGCTCTGAGCGGAAGCCTTTGGGTACACCTGAACTCCCTGGGGGAGCCTTTACGCAACCCCACACTCAACAGGACTCTGCGTCTTCACTCTTTCCTAACAACCCTAAACATAACCCTAACCGCAACAAGAAGCTGAACCCGAGTTAGACCCGAAAAAACACGTACGGTGCCACTTTCTGCCATCAAAAAGTGCTCTCAGCGGAAGCCTTTGGGTACACGTGAACTCCCTGGGGGAGCCTTTACGCAACCCCACACTCAACAGGACTCTGCGTCTTCACTCTTTCCTAACAACCCTAAACATAACCCTAACCGCAACAAGAAGCTGAACCCGAGTTAGACCCGAAAAAACACGTACGGTGCCACTTTCTGCCATCAAAAAGTGCTCTCAGCGGAAGCCTTTGGGTACACCTGAACTCCCTGGGGGAGCCTTTACGCAACCCCACACTCAACAGGACTCTGCGTCTTCACTCTTTCCTAACAACCCTAAACATAACCCTAACCGCAACAAGAAGCTGAACCCGAGTTAGACCCGAAAAAACACGTACGGTGCCACTTTCTGCCATCAAAAAGTGCTCTCAGCGGAAGCCTTTGGGTACACCTGAACTCCCTGGGGGAGCCTTTACGCAACCCCACACTCAACAGGACTCTGCGTCTTCACTCTTTCCTAACAACCCTAAACATAACCCTAACCGCAACAAGAAGCTGAACCCGAGTTAGACCCGAAAAAACACGTACGGTGCCACTTTCTGCCATCCAAAAGTGCTCTCAGCGGAAGCCTTTGGGTACACCTGAACTCCCTGGGGGAGCCTTTACGCAACCGCACACTCAACAGGACTCTGCGTCTTCACTCTTTCCTAACAACCCTAAACATAACCCTAACCGCAACAAGAAGCTGAACCCGAGTTAGACCCGAAAAAACACGTACGGTGCCACTTTCTGCCATCAAAAAGTGCTCTCAGCGGAAGCCTTTGGGTACACCTGAACTCCCTGGGGGAGCCTTTACGCAACCCCACACTCAACAGGACTCTGCGTCTTCACTCTTTCCTAACAACCCTAAACATAACCCTAACCGCAACAAGAAGCTGAACCCGAGTTAGACCCGAAAAAACACGTACGGTGCCACTTTCTGCCATCAAAAAGTGCTCTCAGCGGAAGCCTTTGGGTACACCTGAACTCCCTGGGGGAGCCTTTACGCAACCCCACACTCAACAGGACTCTGCGTCTTCACTCTTTCCTAACAACCCTAAACATAACCCTAACCGCAACAAGAAGCTGAACCCGAGTTAGACCCGAAAAAACACGTACGGTGCCACTTTCTGCCATCAAAAAGTGCTCTCAGCGGAAGCCTTTGGGTACACCTGAACTCCCTGGGGGAGCCTTTACGCAACCCCACACTCAACAGGACTCTGCGTCTTCGCTCTTTCCTAACAACCCTAAACATAACCCTAACCGCAACAAGAAGCTGAACCCGAGTTAGACCCGAAAAAACACGTACGGTGCCACTTTCTGCCATCAAAAAGTGCTCTCAGCGGAAGCCTTTGGGTACACCTGAACTCCCTGGGGGAGCCTTTACGCAACCCCACACTCAACAGGACTCTGCGTCTTCACTCTTTCCTAACAACCCTAAACATAACCCTAACCGCAACAAGAAGCTCAACCCGAGTTAGACCCGAAAAAACACGTACGGTGCCACTTTCTGCCATCAAAAAGTGCTCTCAGCGGAAGCCTTTGGGTACACGTGAACTCCCTGGGGGAGCCTTTACGCAACCCCACACTCAACAGGACTCTGCGTCTTCACTCTTTCCTAACAACCCTAAACATAACCCTAACCGCAACAAGAAGCTGAACCCGAGTTAGACCCGAAAAAACACGTACGTGCCACTTTCTGCCATCAAAAAGTGCTCTCAGCGGAAGCCTTTGGGTACACCTGAACTCCCTGGGGGAGCCTTTACGCAACCCCACACTCAACAGGACTCTGCGTCTTCACTCTTTCCTAACAACCCTAAACATAACCCTAACCGCAACAAGAAGCTGAACCCGAGTTAGACCCGAAAAAACACGTACGGTGCCACTTTCTGCCATCAAAAAGTGCTCTCAGCGGAAGCCTTTGGGTACACCTGAACTCCCTGGGGGAGCCTTTACGCAACCCCACACTCAACAGGACTCTGCGTCTTCACTCTTTCCTAACAACCCCAAACATAACCCTAACCGCAACAAGAAGCTGAACCCGAGTTAGACCCGAAAAAACACGTACGGTGCCACTTTCTGCCATCCAAAAGTGCTCTTAGCGGAAGCCTTTGGGTACACCTGAACTCCCTGGGGGAGCCTTTACGCAACCCCACACTCAACAGGACTCTGCGTCTTCGCTCTTTCCTAACAACCCTAAACATAACCCTAACCGCAACAAGAAGCTGAACCCGAGTTAGACCCGAAAAAACACGTACGGTGCCACTTTCTGCCATCAAAAAGTGCTCTCAGCGGAAGCCTTTGGGTACACCTGAACTCCCTGGGGGAGCCTTTACGCAACCCCACACTCAACAGGACTCTGCGTCTTCACTCTTTCCTAACAACCCTAAACATAACCCTAACCGCAACAAGAAGCTGAACCCGAGTTAGACCCGAAAAAACACGTACGGTGCCACTTTCTGCCATCAAAAAGTGCTCTCAGCGGAAGCCTTTGGGTACACCTGAACTCCCTGGGGGAGCCTTTACGCAACCCCACACTCAACAGGACTCTGCGTCTTCACTCTTTCCTAACAACCCTAAACATAACCCTAACCGCAACAAGAAGCTGAACCCGAGTTAGACCCGAAAAAACACGTACGGTGCCACTTTCTGCCATCAAAAAGTGCTCTCAGCGGAAGCCTTTGGGTACACCTGAACTCCCTGGGGGAGCCTTTACGCAACCCCACACTCAACAGGACTCTGCGTCTTCACTCTTTCCTAACAACCCTAAACATAACCCTAACCGCAACAAGAAGCTGAACCCGAGTTAGACCCGAAAAAACACGTACGGTGCCACTTTCTGCCATCAAAAAGTGCTCTCAGCGGAAGCCTTTGGGTACACGTGAACTCCCTGGGGGAGCCTTTACGCAACCCCACACTCAACAGGACTCTGCGTCTTCGCTCTTTCCTAACAACCCTAAACATAACCCTAACCGGAACAAGAAGCTGAACCCGAGTTAGACCCGAAAAAACACGTACGGTGCCACTTTCTGCCATCCAAAAGTGCTCTCAGCGGAAGCCTTTGGGTACACCTGAACTCCCTGGGGAAGCCTTTACGCAACCTCACACTCAACAGGACTCTGCGTCTTCACTCTTTCCTAACAACCCTAAACATAACCCTAACCGCAACAAGAAGCTGAACCCGAGTTAGACCCGAAAAAACACGTACGGTGCCACTTTCTGCCATCCAAAAGTGCTCTTAGCGGAAGCCTTTGGGTACACCTGAACTCCCTGGGGGAGCCTTTACGCAACCCCACACTCAACAGGACTCTGCGTCTTCGCTCTTTCCTAACAACCCTAAACATAACCCTAACCGCAACAAGAAGCTGAACCCGAGTTAGACCCGAAAAAACACGTACGGTGCCACTTTCTGCCATCAAAAAGTGCTCTCAGCGGAAGCCTTTGGGTACACCTGAACTCCCTGGGGGAGCCTTTACGCAACCCCACACTCAACAGGACTCTGCGTCTTCACTCTTTCCTAACAACCCTAAACATAACCCTAACCGCAACAAGAAGCTGAACCCGAGTTAGACCCGAAAAAACACGTACGGTGCCACTTTCTGCCATCAAAAAGTGCTCTCAGCGGAAGCCTTTGGGTACACCTGAACTCCCTGGGGGAGCCTTTACGCAACCCCACACTCAACAGGACTCTGCGTCTTCACTCTTTCCTAACAACCCTAAACATAACCCTAACCGCAACAAGAAGCTGAACCCGAGTTAGACCCGAAAAAACACGTACGGTGCCACTTTCTGCCATCAAAAAGTGCTCTCAGCGGAAGCCTTTGGGTACACCTGAACTCCCTGGGGGAGCCTTTACGCAACCCCACACTCAACAGGACTCTGCGTCTTCACTCTTTCCTAACAACCCTAAACATAACCCTAACCGCAACAAGAAGCTGAACCCGAGTTAGACCCGAAAAAACACGTACGGTGCCACTTTCTGCCATCAAAAAGTGCTCTCAGCGGAAGCCTTTGGGTACACGTGAACTCCCTGGGGGAGCCTTTACGCAACCCCACACTCAACAGGACTCTGCGTCTTCGCTCTTTCCTAACAACCCTAAACATAACCCTAACCGCAACAAGAAGCTGAACCCGAGTTAGACCCGAAAAAACACGTACGGTGCCACTTTCTGCCATCAAAAAGTGCTCTCAGCGGAAGCCTTTGGGTACACCTGAACTCCCTGGGGGAGCCTTTACGCAACCCCACACTCAACAGGACTCTGCGTCTTCACTCTTTCCTAACAACCCTAAACATAACCCTAACCGCAACAAGAAGCTGAACCCGAGTTAGACCCGAAAAAACACGTACGGTGCCACTTTCTGCCATCAAAAAGTGCTCTCAGCGGAAGCCTTTGGGTACACCTGAACTCCCTGGGGGAGCCTTTACGCAACCCCACACTCAACAGGACTCTGCGTCTTCACTCTTTCCTAACAACCCTAAACATAACCCTAACCGCAACAAGAAGCTGAACCCGAGTTAGACCCGAAAAAACACGTACGGTGCCACTTTCTGCCATCCAAAAGTGCTCTCAGCGGAAGCCTTTGGGTACACCTGAACTCCCTGGGGGAGCCTTTACGCAACCCCACACTCAACAGGACTCTGCGTCTTCACTCTTTCCTAACAACCCTAAACATAACCCTAACCGCAACAAGAAGCTGAACCCGAGTTAGACCCGAAAAAACACGTACGGTGCCACTTTCTGCCATCAAAAAGTGCTCTCAGCGGAAGCCTTTGGGTACACCTGAACTCCCTGGGGGAGCCTTTACGCAACCCCACACTCAACAGGACTCTGCGTCTTCACTCTTTCCTAACAACCCTAAACATAACCCTAACCGCAACAAGAAGCTGAACCCGAGTTAGACCCGAAAAAACACGTACGGTGCCACTTTCTGCCATCAAAAAGTGCTCTCAGCGGAAGCCTTTGGGTACACCTGAACTCCCTGGGGGAGCCTTTACGCAACCCCACACTCAACAGGACTCTGCGTCTTCACTCTTTCCTAACAACCCTAAACATAACCCTAACCGCAACAAGAAGCTCAACCCGAGTTAGACCCGAAAAAACACGTACGGTGCCACTTTCTGCCATCAAAAAGTGCTCTCAGCGGAAGCCTTTGGGTACACCTGAACTCCCTGGGGGAGCCTTTACGCAACCCCACACTCAACAGGACTCTGCGTCTTCGCTCTTTCCTAACAACCCTAAACATAACCCTAACCGCAACAAGAAGCTGAACCCGAGTTAGACCCGAAAAAACACGTACGGTGCCACTTTCTGCCATCAAAAAGTGCTCTCAGCGGAAGCCTTTGGGTACACCTGAACTCCCTGGGGGAGCCTTTACGCAACCCCACACTCAACAGGACTCTGCGTCTTCACTCTTTCCTAACAACCCTAAACATAACCCTAACCGCAACAAGAAGCTCAACCCGAGTTAGACCCGAAAAAACACGTACGGTGCCACTTTCTGCCATCAAAAAGTGCTCTCAGCGGAAGCCTTTGGGTACACGTGAACTCCCTGGGGGAGCCTTTACGCAACCCCTACTCAACAGGACTCTGCGTCTTCACTCTTTCCTAACAACCCTAAACATAACCCTAACCGCAACAAGAAGCTGAACCCGAGTTAGACCCGAAAAAACACGTACGTGCCACTTTCTGCCATCAAAAAGTGCTCTCAGCGGAAGCCTTTGGGTACACCTGAACTCCCTGGGGGAGCCTTTACGCAACCCCACACTCAACAGGACTCTGCGTCTTCACTCTTTCCTAACAACCCTAAACATAACCCTAACCGCAACAAGAAGCTGAACCCGAGTTAGACCCGAAAAAACACGTACGGTGCCACTTTCTGCCATCAAAAAGTGCTCTCAGCGGAAGCCTTTGGGTACACCTGAACTCCCTGGGGGAGCCTTTACGCAACCCCACACTCAACAGGACTCTGCGTCTTCACTCTTTCCTAACAACCCCAAACATAACCCTAACCGCAACAAGAAGCTGAACCCGAGTTAGACCCGAAAAAACACGTACGGTGCCACTTTCTGCCATCCAAAAGTGCTCTTAGCGGAAGCCTTTGGGTACACCTGAACTCCCTGGGGGAGCCTTTACGCAACCCCACACTCAACAGGACTCTGCGTCTTCGCTCTTTCCTAACAACCCTAAACATAACCCTAACCGCAACAAGAAGCTGAACCCGAGTTAGACCCGAAAAAACACGTACGGTGCCACTTTCTGCCATCAAAAAGTGCTCTCAGCGGAAGCCTTTGGGTACACCTGAACTCCCTGGGGGAGCCTTTACGCAACCCCACACTCAACAGGACTCTGCGTCTTCACTCTTTCCTAACAACCCTAAACATAACCCTAACCGCAACAAGAAGCTGAACCCGAGTTAGACCCGAAAAAACACGTACGGTGCCACTTTCTGCCATCAAAAAGTGCTCTCAGCGGAAGCCTTTGGGTACACCTGAACTCCCTGGGGGAGCCTTTACGCAACCCCACACTCAACAGGACTCTGCGTCTTCACTCTTTCCTAACAACCCTAAACATAACCCTAACCGCAACAAGAAGCTCAACCCGAGTTAGACCCGAAAAAACACGTACGGTGCCACTTTCTGCCATCAAAAAGTGCTCTCAGCGGAAGCCTTTGGGTACACCTGAACTCCCTGGGGGAGCCTTTACGCAACCCCACACTCAACAGGACTCTGCGTCTTCACTCTTTCCTAACAACCCTAAACATAACCCTAACCGCAACAAGAAGCTGAACCCGAGTTAGACCCGAAAAAACACGTACGGTGCCACTTTCTGCCATCAAAAAGTGCTCTCAGCGGAAGCCTTTGGGTACACGTGAACTCCCTGGGGGAGCCTTTACGCAACCCCACACTCAACAGGACTCTGCGTCTTCGCTCTTTCCTAACAACCCTAAACATAACCCTAACCGGAACAAGAAGCTGAACCCGAGTTAGACCCGAAAAAACACGTACGGTGCCACTTTCTGCCATCCAAAAGTGCTCTCAGCGGAAGCCTTTGGGTACACCTGAACTCCCTGGGGGAGCCTTTACGCAACCCCACACTCAACAGGACTCTGCGTCTTCACTCTTTCCTAACAACCCTAAACATAACCCTAACCGCAACAAGAAGCTGAACCCGAGTTAGACCCGAAAAAACACGTACGGTGCCACTTTCTGCCATCAAAAAGTGCTCTCAGCGGAAGCCTTTGGGTACACCTGAACTCCCTGGGGGAGCCTTTACGCAACCCCACACTCAACAGGACTCTGCGTCTTCACTCTTTCCTAACAACCCTAAACATAACCCTAACCGCAACAAGAAGCTGAACCCGAGTTAGACCCGAAAAAACACGTACGGTGCCACTTTCTGCCATCAAAAAGTGCTCTCAGCGGAAGCCTTTGGGTACACCTGAACTCCCTGGGGGAGCCTTTACGCAACCCCACACTCAACAGGACTCTGCGTCTTCGCTCTTTCCTAACAACCCTAAACATAACCCTAACCGCAACAAGAAGCTGAACCCGAGTTAGACCCGAAAAAACACGTACGGTGCCACTTTCTGCCATCCAAAAGTGCTCTCAGCGGAAGCCTTTGGGTACACCTGAACTCCCTGGGGGAGCCTTTACGCAACCTCACACTCAACAGGACTCTGCGTCTTCACTCTTTCCTAACAACCCTAAACATAACCCTAACCGCAACAAGAAGCTGAACCCGAGTTAGACCCGAAAAAACACGTACGGTGCCACTTTCTGCCATCAAAAAGTGCTCTCAGCGGAAGCCTTTGGGTACACCTGAACTCCCTGGGGGAGCCTTTACGCAACCCCACACTCAACAGGACTCTGCGTCTTCACTCTTTCCTAACAACCCTAAACATAACCCTAACCGCAACAAGAAGCTGAACCCGAGTTAGACCCGAAAAAACACGTACGGTGCCACTTTCTGCCATCAAAAAGTGCTCTCAGCGGAAGCCTTTGGGTACACCTGAACTCCCTGGGGGAGCCTTTACGCAACCCCACACTCAACAGGACTCTGCGTCTTCACTCTTTCCTAACAACCCTAAACATAACCCTAACCGCAACAAGAAGCTGAACCCGAGTTAGACCCGAAAAAACACGTACGGTGCCACTTTCTGCCATCAAAAAGTGCTCTCAGCGGAAGCCTTTGGGTACACCTGAACTCCCTGGGGGAGCCTTTACGCAACCCCACACTCAACAGGACTCTGCGTCTTCACTCTTTCCTAACAACCCTAAACATAACCCTAACCGCAACAAGAAGCTGAACCCGAGTTAGACCCGAAAAAACACGTACGGTGCCACTTTCTGCCATCAAAAAGTGCTCTGAGCGGAAGCCTTTGGGTACACCTGAACTCCCTGGGGGAGCCTTTACGCAACCCCACACTCAACAGGACTCTGCGTCTTCACTCTTTCCTAACAACCATAAACATAACCCTAACCGCAACAAGAAGCTCAACCCGAGTTAGACCCGAAAAAACACGTACGGTGCCACTTTCTGCCATCAAAAAGTGCTCTCAGCGGAAGCCTTTGGGTACACCTGAACTCCCTGGGGGAGCCTTTACGCAACCCCACACTCAACAGGACTCTGCGTCTTCACTCTTTCCTAACAACCCTAAACATAACCCTAACCGCAACAAGAAGCTGAACCCGAGTTAGACCCGAAAAAACACGTACGGTGCCACTTTCTGCCATCAAAAAGTGCTCTCAGCGGAAGCCTTTGGGTACACCTGAACTCCCTGGGGGAGCCTTTACGCAACCCCACACTCAACAGGACTCTGCGTCTTCACTCTTTCCTAACAACCCTAAACATAACCCTAACCGCAACAAGAAGCTGAACCCGAGTTAGACCCGAAAAAACACGTACGGTGCCACTTTCTGCCATCAAAAAGTGCTCTCAGCGGAAGCCTTTGGGTACACCTGAACTCCCTGGGGGAGCCTTTACGCAACCCCACACTCAACAGGACTCTGCGTCTTCACTCTTTCCTAACAACCCTAAACATAACCCTAACCGCAACAAGAAGCTGAACCCGAGTTAGACCCGAAAAAACACGTACGGTGCCACTTTCTGCCATCAAAAAGTGCTCTCAGCGGAAGCCTTTGGGTACACCTGAACTCCCTGGGGGAGCCTTTACGCAACCCCACACTCAACAGGACTCTGCGTCTTCGCTCTTTCCTAACAACCCTAAACATAACCCTAACCGCAACAAGAAGCTGAACCCGAGTTAGACCCGAAAAAACACGTACGGTGCCACTTTCTGCCATCCAAAAGTGCTCTCAGCGGAAGCCTTTGGGTACACCTGAACTCCCTGGGGGAGCCTTTACGCAACCGCACACTCAACAGGACTCTGCGTCTTCACTCTTTCCTAACAACCCTAAACATAACCCTAACCGCAACAAGAAGCTCAACCCGAGTTAGACCCGAAAAAACACGTACGGTGCCACTTTCTGCCATCAAAAAGTGCTCTCAGCGGAAGCCTTTGGGTACACCTGAACTCCCTGGCGGAGCCTTTACGCAACCCCACACTCAACAGGACTCTGCGTCTTCACTCTTTCCTAACAACCCTAAACATAACCCTAACCGCAACAAGAAGCTGAACCCGAGTTAGACCCGAAAAAACACGTACGGTGCCACTTTCTGCCATCCAAAAGTGCTCTCAGCGGAAGCCTTTGGGTACACGTGAACTCCCTGGGGGAGCCTTTACGCAACCCCACACTCAACAGGACTCTGCGCCTTCACTCTTTCCTAACAACCCTAAACATAACCCTAACCGCAACAAGAAGCTGAACCCGAGTTAGACCTGAAAAAACACGTACGGTGCCACTTTCTGCCATCAAAAAGTGCTCTCAGCGGAAGCCTTTGGGTACACCTGAACTCCCTGGGGGAGCCTTTACGCAACCCCACACTCAACAGGACTCTGCGTCTTCACTCTTTCCTAACAACCCTAAACATAACCCTAACCGCAACAAGAAGCTCAACCCGAGTTAGACCCGAAAAAACACGTACGGTGCCACTTTCTGCCATCAAAAAGTGCTCTCAGCGGAAGCCTTTGGGTACACCTGAACTCCCTGGGGGAGCCTTTACGCAACCCCACACTCAACAGGACTCTGCGTCTTCACTCTTTCCTAACAACCCTAAACATAACCCTAACCGCAACAAGAAGCTGAACCCGAGTTAGACCCGAAAAAACACGTACGGTGCCACTTTCTGCCATCAAAAAGTGCTCTCAGCGGAAGCCTTTGGGTACACCTGAACTCCCTGGGGGAGCCTTTACGCAACCCCACACTCAACAGGACTCTGCGTCTTCACTCTTTCCTAACAACCCTAAACATAACCCTAACCGCAACAAGAAGCTGAACCCGAGTTAGACCCGAAAAAACACGTACGGTGCCACTTTCTGCCATCAAAAAGTGCTCTCAGCGGAAGCCTTTGGGTACACCTGAACTCCCTGGGGGAGCCTTTACGCAACCCCACACTCAACAGGACTCTGCGTCTTCACTCTTTCCTAACAACCCTAAACATAACCCTAACCGCAACAAGAAGCTGAACCCGAGTTAGACCCGAAAAAACACGTACGGTGCCACTTTCTGCCATCAAAAAGTGCTCTCAGCGGAAGCCTTTGGGTACACCTGAACTCCCTGGGGGAGCCTTTACGCAACCCCACACTCAACAGGACTCTGAGTCTTCACTCTTTCCTAACAACCCTAAACATAACCCTAACCGCAACAAGAAGCTGAACCCGAGTTAGACCCGAAAAAACACGTACGGTGCCACTTTCTGCCATCAAAAAGTGCTCTCAGCGGAAGCCTTTGGGTACACCTGAACTCCCTGGGGGAGCCTTTACGCAACCCCACACTCAACAGGACTCTGCGTCTTCACTCTTTCCTAACAACCCTAAACATAACCCTAACCGCAACAAGAAGCTCAACCCGAGTTAGACCCGAAAAAACACGTACGGTGCCACTTTCTGCCATCAAAAAGTGCTCTCAGCGGAAGCCTTTGGGTACACCTGAACTCCCTGGGGGAGCCTTTACGCAACCCCACACTCAACAGGACTCTGCGTCTTCGCTCTTTCCTAACAACCCTAAACATAACCCTAACCGCAACAAGAAGCTGAACCCGAGTTAGACCCGAAAAAACACGTACGGTGCCACTTTCTGCCATCCAAAAGTGCTCTCAGCGGAAGCCTTTGGGTACACCTGAACTCCCTGGGGGAGCCTTTACGCAACCCCACACTCAACAGGACTCTGCGTCTTCACTCTTTCCTAACAACCCTAAACATAACCCTAACCGCAACAAGAAGCTGAACCCGAGTTAGACCCGAAAAAACACGTACGGTGCCACTTTCTGCCATCAAAAAGTGCTCTCAGCGGAAGCCTTTGGGTACACCTGAACTCCCTGGGGGAGCCTTTACGCAACCCCACACTCAACAGGACTCTGCGTCTTCACTCTTTCCTAACAACCCTAAACATAACCCTAACCGCAACAAGAAGCTGAACCCGAGTTAGACCCGAAAAAACACGTACGGTGCCACTTTCTGCCATCAAAAAGTGCTCTCAGCGGAAGCCTTTGGGTACACCTGAACTCCCTGGGGGAGCCTTTACGCAACCCCACACTCAACAGGACTCTGCGTCTTCACTCTTTCCTAACAACCCTAAACATAACCCTAACCGCAACAAGAAGCTGAACCCGAGTTAGACCCGAAAAAACACGTACGGTGCCACTTTCTGCCATCAAAAAGTGCTCTCAGCGGAAGCCTTTGGGTACACCTGAACTCCCTGGGGGAGCCTTTACGCAACCCCACACTCAACAGGACTCTGCGTCTTCACTCTTTCCTAACAACCCTAAACATAACCCTAACCGCAACAAGAAGCTGAACCCGAGTTAGACCCGAAAAAACACGTACGGTGCCACTTTCTGCCATCAAAAAGTGCTCTCAGCGGAAGCCTTTGGGTACACCTGAACTCCCTGGGGGAGCCTTTACGCAACCCCACACTCAACAGGACTCTGCGTCTTCACTCTTTCCTAACAACCCTAAACATAACCCTAACCGCAACAAGAAGCTGAACCCGAGTTAGACCCGAAAAAACACGTACGGTGCCACTTTCTGCCATCAAAAAGTGCTCTCAGCGGAAGCCTTTGGGTACACCTGAACTCCCTGGGGGAGCCTTTACGCAACCCCACACTCAACAGGACTCTGCGTCTTCACTCTTTCCTAACAACCCTAAACATAACCCTAACCGCAACAAGAAGCTGAACCCGAGTTAGACCCGAAAAAACACGTACGGTGCCACTTTCTGCCATCAAAAAGTGCTCTGAGCGGAAGCCTTTGGGTACACCTGAACTCCCTGGGGGAGCCTTTACGCAACCCCACACTCAACAGGACTCTGCGTCTTCACTCTTTCCTAACAACCATAAACATAACCCTAACCGCAACAAGAAGCTCAACCCGAGTTAGACCCGAAAAAACACGTACGGTGCCACTTTCTGCCATCAAAAAGTGCTCTCAGCGGAAGCCTTTGGGTACACCTGAACTCCCTGGGGGAGCCTTTACGCAACCCCACACTCAACAGGACTCTGCGTCTTCACTCTTTCCTAACAACCCTAAACATAACCCTAACCGCAACAAGAAGCTGAACCCGAGTTAGACCCGAAAAAACACGTACGGTGCCACTTTCTGCCATCAAAAAGTGCTCTCAGCGGAAGCCTTTGGGTACACCTGAACTCCCTGGGGGAGCCTTTACGCAACCCCACACTCAACAGGACTCTGCGTCTTCACTCTTTCCTAACAACCCTAAACATAACCCTAACCGCAACAAGAAGCTGAACCCGAGTTAGACCCGAAAAAACACGTACGGTGCCACTTTCTGCCATCAAAAAGTGCTCTCAGCGGAAGCCTTTGGGTACACCTGAACTCCCTGGGGGAGCCTTTACGCAACCCCACACTCAACAGGACTCTGCGTCTTCACTCTTTCCTAACAACCCTAAACATAACCCTAACCGCAACAAGAAGCTGAACCCGAGTTAGACCCGAAAAAACACGTACGGTGCCACTTTCTGCCATCAAAAAGTGCTCTCAGCGGAAGCCTTTGGGTACACCTGAACTCCCTGGGGGAGCCTTTACGCAACCCCACACTCAACAGGACTCTGCGTCTTCGCTCTTTCCTAACAACCCTAAACATAACCCTAACCGCAACAAGAAGCTGAACCCGAGTTAGACCCGAAAAAACACGTACGGTGCCACTTTCTGCCATCCAAAAGTGCTCTCAGCGGAAGCCTTTGGGTACACCTGAACTCCCTGGGGGAGCCTTTACGCAACCGCACACTCAACAGGACTCTGCGTCTTCACTCTTTCCTAACAACCCTAAACATAACCCTAACCGCAACAAGAAGCTGAACCCGAGTTAGACCCGAAAAAACACGTACGGTGCCACTTTCTGCCATCAAAAAGTGCTCTCAGCGGAAGCCTTTGGGTACACCTGAACTCCCTGGGGGAGCCTTTACGCAACCCCACACTCAACAGGACTCTGCGTCTTCACTCTTTCCTAACAACCCTAAACATAACCCTAACCGCAACAAGAAGCTCAACCCGAGTTAGACCCGAAAAAACACGTACGGTGCCACTTTCTGCCATCAAAAAGTGCTCTCAGCGGAAGCCTTTGGGTACACCTGAACTCCCTGGCGGAGCCTTTACGCAACCCCACACTCAACAGGACTCTGCGTCTTCACTCTTTCCTAACAACCCTAAACATAACCCTAACCGCAACAAGAAGCTGAACCCGAGTTAGACCCGAAAAAACACGTACGGTGCCACTTTCTGCCATCCAAAAGTGCTCTCAGCGGAAGCCTTTGGGTACACGTGAACTCCCTGGGGGAGCCTTTACGCAACCCCACACTCAACAGGACTCTGCGCCTTCACTCTTTCCTAACAACCCTAAACATAACCCTAACCGCAACAAGAAGCTGAACCCGAGTTAGACCCGAAAAAACACGTACGGTGCCACTTTCTGCCATCAAAAAGTGCTCTCAGCGGAAGCCTTTGGGTACACCTGAACTCCCTGGGGGAGCCTTTACGCAACCCCACACTCAACAGGACTCTGCGTCTTCACTCTTTCCTAACAACCCTAAACATAACCCTAACCGCAACAAGAAGCTCAACCCGAGTTAGACCCGAAAAAACACGTACGGTGCCACTTTCTGCCATCAAAAAGTGCTCTCAGCGGAAGCCTTTGGGTACACCTGAACTCCCTGGGGGAGCCTTTACGCAACCCCACACTCAACAGGACTCTGCGTCTTCACTCTTTCCTAACAACCCTAAACATAACCCTAACCGCAACAAGAAGCTGAACCCGAGTTAGACCCGAAAAAACACGTACGGTGCCACTTTCTGCCATCAAAAAGTGCTCTCAGCGGAAGCCTTTGGGTACACCTGAACTCCCTGGGGGAGCCTTTACGCAACCCCACACTCAACAGGACTCTGCGTCTTCACTCTTTCCTAACAACCCTAAACATAACCCTAACCGCAACAAGAAGCTGAACCCGAGTTAGACCCGAAAAAACACGTACGGTGCCACTTTCTGCCATCAAAAAGTGCTCTCAGCGGAAGCCTTTGGGTACACCTGAACTCCCTGGGGGAGCCTTTACGCAACCCCACACTCAACAGGACTCTGCGTCTTCACTCTTTCCTAACAACCCTAAACATAACCCTAACCGCAACAAGAAGCTGAACCCGAGTTAGACCCGAAAAAACACGTACGGTGCCACTTTCTGCCATCAAAAAGTGCTCTCAGCGGAAGCCTTTGGGTACACCTGAACTCCCTGGGGGAGCCTTTACGCAACCCCACACTCAACAGGACTCTGAGTCTTCACTCTTTCCTAACAACCCTAAACATAACCCTAACCGCAACAAGAAGCTCAACCCGAGTTAGACCCGAAAAAACACGTACGGTGCCACTTTCTGCCATCAAAAAGTGCTCTCAGCGGAAGCCTTTGGGTACACCTGAACTCCCTGGGGGAGCCTTTACGCAACCCCACACTCAACAGGACTCTGCGTCTTCACTCTTTCCTAACAACCCTAAACATAACCCTAACCGCAACAAGAAGCTCAACCCGAGTTAGACCCGAAAAAACACGTACGGTGCCACTTTCTGCCATCAAAAAGTGCTCTCAGCGGAAGCCTTTGGGTACACCTGAACTCCCTGGGGGAGCCTTTACGCAACCCCACACTCAACAGGACTCTGCGTCTTCGCTCTTTCCTGACAACCCTAAACATAACCCTAACCGCAACAAGAAGCTGAACCCGAGTTAGACCCGAAAAAACACGTACGGTGCCACTTTCTGCCATCCAAAAGTGCTCTCAGCGGAAGCCTTTGGGTACACCTGAACTCCCTGGGGGAGCCTTTACGCAACCCCACACTCAACAGGACTCTGCGTCTTCACTCTTTCCTAACAACCCTAAACATAACCCTAACCGCAACAAGAAGCTGAACCCGAGTTAGACCCGAAAAAACACGTACGGTGCCACTTTCTGCCATCAAAAAGTGCTCTCAGCGGAAGCCTTTGGGTACACCTGAACTCCCTGGGGGAGCCTTTACGCAACCCCACACTCAACAGGACTCTGCGTCTTCACTCTTTCCTAACAACCCTAAACATAACCCTAACCGCAACAAGAAGCTGAACCCGAGTTAGACCCGAAAAAACACGTACGGTGCCACTTTCTGCCATCCAAAAGTGCTCTCAGCGGAAGCCTTTGGGTACACCTGAACTCCCTGGGGGAGCCTTTACGCAACCCCACACTCAACAGGACTCTGCGTCTTCACTCTTTCCTAACAACCCTAAACATAACCCTAACCGCAACAAGAAGCTGAACCCGAGTTAGACCCGAAAAAACACGTACGGTGCCACTTTCTGCCATCAAAAAGTGCTCTCAGCGGAAGCCTTTGGGTACACCTGAACTCCCTGGGGGAGCCTTTACGCAACCCCACACTCAACAGGACTCTGCGTCTTCACTCTTTCCTAACAACCCTAAACATAACCCTAACCGCAACAAGAAGCTGAACCCGAGTTAGACCCGAAAAAACACGTACGGTGCCACTTTCTGCCATCCAAAAGTGCTCTCAGTGGAAGCCTTTGGGTACACCTGAACTCCCTGGGGGAGCCTTTACGCAACCCCACACTCAACAGGACTCTGCGTCTTCACTCTTTCCTAACAACCCTAAACATAACCCTAACCGCAACAAGAAGCTGAACCCGAGTTAGACCCGAAAAAACACGTACGGTGCCACTTTCTGCCATCAAAAAGTGCTCTCAGCGGAAGCCTTTGGGTACACCTGAACTCCCTGGGGGAGCCTTTACGCAACCCCACACTCAACAGGACTCTGCGCCTTCACTCTTTCCTAACAACCCTAAACATAACCCTAACCGCAACAAGAAGCTCAACCCGAGTTAGACCCGAAAAAACACGTACGGTGCCACTTTCTGCCATCCAAAAGTGCTCTCAGCGGAAGCCTTTGGGTACACCTGAACTCCCTGGGGGAGCCTTTACGCAACCGCACACTCAACAGGACTCTGCGTCTTCACTCTTTCCTAACAACCCTAAACATAACCCTAACCGCAACAAGAAGCTGAACCCGAGTTAGACCCGAAAAAACACGTACGGTGCCACTTTCTGCCATCAAAAAGTGCTCTCAGCGGAAGCCTTTGGGTACACCTGAACTCCCTGGGGGAGCCTTTACGCAACCTCACACTCAACAGGACTCTGCGTCTTCACTCTTTCCTAACAACCCTAAACGTAACCCTAACCGCAACAAGAAGCTGAACCCGAGTTAGACCCGAAAAAACACGTACGGTGCCACTTTCTGCCATCAAAAAGTGCTCTCAGCGGAAGCCTTTGGGTACACCTGAACTCCCTGGGGGAGCCTTTACGCAACCCCACACTCAACAGGACTCTGCGTCTTCACTCTTTCCTAACAACCCTAAACATAACCCTAACCGCAACAAGAAGCTGAACCCGAGTTAGACCCGAAAAAACACGTACGGTGCCACTTTCTGCCATCCAAAAGTGCTCTCAGCGGAAGCCTTTGGGTACACCTGAACTCCCTGGGGGAGCCTTTACGCAACCCCACACTCAACAGGACTCTGCGTCTTCACTCTTTCCTAACAACCCTAAACATAACCCTAACCGCAACAAGAAGCTGAACCCGAGTTAGACCCGAAAAAACACGTACGGTGCCACTTTCTGCCATCAAAAAGTGCTCTCAGCGGAAGCCTTTGGGTACACCTGAACTCCCTGGGGGAGCCTTTACGCAACCCCACACTCAACAGGACTCTGCGTCTTCACTCTTTCCTAACAACCCTAAACATAACCCTAACCGCAACAAGAAGCTGAACCCGAGTTAGACCCGAAAAAACACGTACGGTGCCACTTTCTGCCATCCAAAAGTGCTCTCAGCGGAAGCCTTTGGGTACACCTGAACTCCCTGGGGGAGCCTTTACGCAACCCCACACTCAACAGGACTCTGCGTCTTCACTCTTTCCTAACAACCCTAAACATAACCCTAACCGCAACAAGAAGCTGAACCCGAGTTAGACCCGAAAAAACACGTACGGTGCCACTTTCTGCCATCAAAAAGTGCTCTCAGCGGAAGCCTTTGGGTACACCTGAACTCCCTGGGGGAGCCTTTACGCAACCCCACACTCAACAGGACTCTGCGTCTTCGCTCTTTCCTAACAACCCTAAACATAACCCTAACCGCAACAAGAAGCTGAACCCGAGTTAGACCCGAAAAAACACGTACGGTGCCACTTTCTGCCATCCAAAAGTGCTCTCAGCGGAAGCCTTTGGGTACACCTGAACTCCCTGGGGGAGCCTTTACGCAACCGCACACTCAACAGGACTCTGCGTCTTCACTCTTTCCTAACAACCCTAAACATAACCCTAACCGCAACAAGAAGCTCAACCCGAGTTAGACCCGAAAAAACACGTACGGTGCCACTTTCTGCCATCAAAAAGTGCTCTCAGCGGAAGCCTTTGGGTACACCTGAACTCCCTGGCGGAGCCTTTACGCAACCCCACACTCAACAGGACTCTGCGTCTTCACTCTTTCCTAACAACCCTAAACATAACCCTAACCGCAACAAGAAGCTGAACCCGAGTTAGACCCGAAAAAACACGTACGGTGCCACTTTCTGCCATCCAAAAGTGCTCTCAGCGGAAGCCTTTGGGTACACCTGAACTCCCTGGGGGAGCCTTTACGCAACCCCACACTCAACAGGACTCTGCGCCTTCACTCTTTCCTAACAACCCTAAACATAACCCTAACCGCAACAAGAAGCTGAACCCGAGTTAGACCCGAAAAAACACGTACGGTGCCACTTTCTGCCATCAAAAAGTGCTCTCAGCGGAAGCCTTTGGGTACACCTGAACTCCCTGGGGGAGCCTTTACGCAACCCCACACTCAACAGGACTCTGCGTCTTCACTCTTTCCTAACAACCCTAAACATAACCCTAACCGCAACAAGAAGCTGAACCCGAGTTAGACCCGAAAAAACACGTACGGTGCCACTTTCTGCCATCAAAAAGTGCTCTCAGCGGAAGCCTTTGGGTACACCTGAACTCCCTGGGGGAGCCTTTACGCAACCCCACACTCAACAGGACTCTGCGTCTTCACTCTTTCCTAACAACCCTAAACATAACCCTAACCGCAACAAGAAGCTGAACCCGAGTTAGACCCGAAAAAACACGTACGGTGCCACTTTCTGCCATCAAAAAGTGCTCTGAGCGGAAGCCTTTGGGTACACCTGAACTCCCTGGGGGAGCCTTTACGCAACCCCACACTCAACAGGACTCTGCGTCTTCACTCTTTCCTAACAACCCTAAACATAACCCTAACCGCAACAAGAAGCTCAACCCGAGTTAGACCCGAAAAAACACGTACGGTGCCACTTTCTGCCATCAAAAAGTGCTCTCAGCGGAAGCCTTTGGGTACACCTGAACTCCCTGGGGGAGCCTTTACGCAACCCCACACTCAACAGGACTCTGCGTCTTCACTCTTTCCTAACAACCCTAAACATAACCCTAACCGCAACAAGAAGCTGAACCCGAGTTAGACCCGAAAAAACACGTACGGTGCCACTTTCTGCCATCAAAAAGTGCTCTCAGCGGAAGCCTTTGGGTACACCTGAACTCCCTGGGGGAGCCTTTACGCAACCCCACACTCAACAGGACTCTGCGTCTTCACTCTTTCCTAACAACCCTAAACATAACCCTAACCGCAACAAGAAGCTCAACCCGAGTTAGACCCGAAAAAACACGTACGGTGCCACTTTCTGCCATCAAAAAGTGCTCTCAGCGGAAGCCTTTGGGTACACCTGAACTCCCTGGGGGAGCCTTTACGCAACCCCACACTCAACAGGACTCTGCGTCTTCACTCTTTCCTAACAACCCTAAACATAACCCTAACCGCAACAAGAAGCTGAACCCGAGTTAGACCCGAAAAAACACGTACGGTGCCACTTTCTGCCATCCAAAAGTGCTCTCAGCGGAAGCCTTTGGGTACACCTGAACTCCCTGGGGGAGCCTTTACGCAACCCCACACTCAACAGGACTCTGCGTCTTCACTCTTTCCTAACAACCCTAAACATAACCCTAACCGCAACAAGAAGCTGAACCCGAGTTAGACCCGAAAAAACACGTACGGTGCCACTTTCTGCCATCAAAAAGTGCTCTCAGCGGAAGCCTTTGGGTACACCTGAACTCCCTGGGGGAGCCTTTACGCAACCCCACACTCAAAAGGACTCTGCGTCTTCGCTCTTTCCTAACAACCCTAAACATAACCCTAACCGCAACAAGAAGCTGAACCCGAGTTAGACCCGAAAAAACACGTACGGTGCCACTTTCTGCCATCCAAAAGTGCTCTCAGCGGAAGCCTTTGGGTACACCTGAACTCCCTGGGGGAGCCTTTACGCAACCGCACACTCAACAGGACTCTGCGTCTTCACTCTTTCCTAACAACCCTAAACATAACCCTAACCGCAACAAGAAGCTGAACCCGAGTTAGACCCGAAAAAACACGTACGGTGCCACTTTCTGCCATCAAAAAGTGCTCTCAGCGGAAGCCTTTGGGTACACCTGAACTCCCTGGGGGAGCCTTTACGCAACCCCACACTCAACAGGACTCTGCGTCTTCACTCTTTCCTAACAACCCTAAACATAACCCTAACCGCAACAAGAAGCTCAACCCGAGTTAGACCCGAAAAAACACGTACGGTGCCACTTTCTGCCATCAAAAAGTGCTCTCAGCGGAAGCCTTTGGGTACACCTGAACTCCCTGGCGGAGCCTTTACGCAACCCCACACTCAACAGGACTCTGCGTCTTCACTCTTTCCTAACAACCCTAAACATAACCCTAACCGCAACAAGAAGCTGAACCCGAGTTAGACCCGAAAAAACACGTACGGTGCCACTTTCTGCCATCCAAAAGTGCTCTCAGCGGAAGCCTTTGGGTACACCTGAACTCCCTGGGGGAGCCTTTACGCAACCCCACACTCAACAGGACTCTGCGCCTTCACTCTTTCCTAACAACCCTAAACATAACCCTAACCGCAACAAGAAGCTGAACCCGAGTTAGACCCGAAAAAACACGTACGGTGCCACTTTCTGCCATCAAAAAGTGCTCTCAGCGGAAGCCTTTGGGTACACCTGAACTCCCTGGGGGAGCCTTTACGCAACCCCACACTCAACAGGACTCTGCGTCTTCACTCTTTCCTAACAACCCTAAACATAACCCTAACCGCAACAAGAAGCTGAACCCGAGTTAGACCCGAAAAAACACGTACGGTGCCACTTTCTGCCATCAAAAAGTGCTCTCAGCGGAAGCCTTTGGGTACACGTGAAGTCCCTGGGGGAGCCTTTACGCAACCCCACACTCAACAGGACTCTGCGTCTTCACTCTTTCCTAACAACCCTAAACATAACCCTAACCGCAACAAGAAGCTGAACCCGAGTTAGACCCGAAAAAACACGTACGGTGCCACTTTCTGCCATCAAAAAGTGCTCTCAGCGGAAGCCTTTGGGTACACCTGAACTCCCTGGGGGAGCCTTTACGCAACCCCACACTCAACAGGACTCTGCGTCTTCACTCTTTCCTAACAACCCTAAACATAACCCTAACCGCAACAAGAAGCTCAACCCGAGTTAGACCCGAAAAAACACGTACGGTGCCACTTTCTGCCATCAAAAAGTGCTCTCAGCGGAAGCCTTTGGGTACACGTGAACTCCCTGGGGGAGCCTTTACGCAACCCCACACTCAACAGGACTCTGCGCCTTCACTCTTTCCTAACAAGCCTAAACATAACCCTAACCGCAACAAGAAGCTGAACCCGAGTTAGACCCGAAAAAACACGTACGGTGCCACTTTCTGCCATCCAAAAGTGCTCTCAGCGGAAGCCTTTGGGTACACCTGAACTCCCTGGGGGAGCCTTTACGCAACCCCACACTCAACAGGACTCTGCGTCTTCACTCTTTCCTAACAACCCTAAACATAACCCTAACCGCAACAAGAAGCTGAACCCGAGTTAGACCCGAAAAAACACGTACGGTGCCACTTTCTGCCATCAAAAAGTGCTCTCAGCGGAAGCCTTTGGGTACACCTGAACTCCCTGGGGGAGCCTTTACGCAACCCCACACTCAACAGGACTCTGCGTCTTCACTCTTTCCTAACAACCCTAAACATAACCCTAACCGCAACAAGAAGCTGAACCCGAGTTAGACCCGAAAAAACACGTACGGTGCCACTTTCTGCCATCAAAAAGTGCTCTCAGCGGAAGCCTTTGGGTACACCTGAACTCCCTGGGGGAGCCTTTACGCAACCCCACACTCAACAGGACTCTGAGTCTTCACTCTTTCCTAACAACCCTAAACATAACCCTAACCGCAACAAGAAGCTGAACCCGAGTTAGACCCGAAAAAACACGTACGGTGCCACTTTCTGCCATCAAAAAGTGCTCTCAGCGGAAGCCTTTGGGTACACCTGAACTCCCTGGGGGAGCCTTTACGCAACCCCACACTCAACAGGACTCTGCGTCTTCACTCTTTCCTAACAACCCTAAACATAACCCTAACCGCAACAAGAAGCTGAACCCGAGTTAGACCCGAAAAAACACGTACGGTGCCACTTTCTGCCATCAAAAAGTGCTCTCAGCGGAAGCCTTTGGGTACACCTGAACTCCCTGGGGGAGCCTTTACGCAACCCCACACTCAACAGGACTCTGCGTCTTCGCTCTTTCCTAACAACCCTAAACATAACCCTAACCGCAACAAGAAGCTGAACCCGAGTTAGACCCGAAAAAACACGTACGGTGCCACTTTCTGCCATCCAAAAGTGCTCTCAGCGGAAGCCTTTGGGTACACCTGAACTCCCTGGGGGAGCCTTTACGCAACCCCACACTCAACAGGACTCTGCGTCTTCACTCTTTCCTAACAACCCTAAACATAACCCTAACCGCAACAAGAAGCTGAACCCGAGTTAGACCCGAAAAAACACGTACGGTGCCACTTTCTGCCATCAAAAAGTGCTCTGAGCGGAAGCCTTTGGGTACACCTGAACTCCCTGGGGGAGCCTTTACGCAACCCCACACTCAACAGGACTCTGCGTCTTCACTCTTTCCTAACAACCCTAAACATAACCCTAACCGCAACAAGAAGCTGAACCCGAGTTAGACCCGAAAAAACACGTACGGTGCCACTTTCTGCCATCAAAAAGTGCTCTCAGCGGAAGCCTTTGGGTACACCTGAACTCCCTGGGGGAGCCTTTACGCAACCCCACACTCAACAGGACTCTGCGTCTTCACTCTTTCCTAACAACCCTAAACATAACCCTAACCGCAACAAGAAGCTGAACCCGAGTTAGACCCGAAAAAACACGTACGGTGCCACTTTCTGCCATCAAAAAGTGCTCTCAGCGGAAGCCTTTGGGTACACCTGAACTCCCTGGGGGAGCCTTTACGCAACCCCACACTCAACAGGACTCTGCGTCTTCACTCTTTCCTAACAACCCTAAACATAACCCTAACCGCAACAAGAAGCTGAACCCGAGTTAGACCCGAAAAAACACGTACGGTGCCACTTTCTGCCATCAAAAAGTGCTCTCAGCGGAAGCCTTTGGGTACACCTGAACTCCCTGGGGGAGTCTTTACGCAACCCCACACTCAACAGGACTCTGCGTCTTCACTCTTTCCTAACAACCCTAAACATAACCCTAACCGCAACAAGAAGCTGAACCCGAGTTAGACCCGAAAAAACACGTACGGTGCCACTTTCTGCCATCAAAAAGTGCTCTCAGCGGAAGCCTTTGGGTACACCTGAACTCCCTGGGGGAGCCTTTACGCAACCCCACACTCAACAGGACTCTGCGTCTTCACTCTTTCCTAACAACCCTAAACATAACCCTAACCGCAACAAGAAGCTGAACCCGAGTTAGACCCGAAAAAACACGTACGGTGCCACTTTCTGCCATCAAAAAGTGCTCTCAGCGGAAGCCTTTGGGTACACCTGAACTCCCTGGGGGAGCCTTTACGCAACCCCACACTCAACAGGACTCTGCGTCTTCACTCTTTCCTAACAACCCTAAACATAACCCTAAACTACGGTGCCACTTTCTGCCATCAAAAAGTGCTCTCAGCGGAAGCCTTTGGGTACACCTGAACTCCTGGGGGAGCCTTTACGCAACCCCACACTCAACAGGACTCTGCGTCTTCACTCTTTCCTAACAACCCTAAACATAACCCTAACCGCAACAAGAAGCTCAACCCGAGTTAGACCCATAACCCTAACCGCAACAAGAAGCTCAACCCGAGTTAGACCCGAAAAAACACGTACGGTGCCACTTTCTGCCATCAAAAAGTGCTCTCAGCGGAAGCCTTTGGGTACACCTGAACTCCCTGGGGGAGCCTTTACGCAACCCCACACTCAACAGGACTCTGCGCCTTCACTCTTTCCTAACAACCCTAAACATAACCCTAACCGCAACAAGAAGCTGAACCCGAGTTAGACCCGAAAAAACACGTACGGTGCCACTTTCTGCCATCAAAAAGTGCTCTCAGCGGAAGCCTTTGGGTACACCTGAACTCCCTGGCGGAGCCTTTACGCAACCCCACACTCAACAGGACTCTGCGTCTTCACTCTTTCCTAACAACCCTAAACATAACCCTAACCGCAACAAGAAGCTGAACCCGAGTTAGACCCGAAAAAACACGTACGGTGCCACTTTCTGCCATCAAAAAGTGCTCTCAGCGGAAGCCTTTGGGTACACCTGAACTCCCTGGGGGAGCCTTTACGCAACCCCACACTCAACAGGACTCTGCGTCTTCACTCTTTCCTAGCAACCCTAAACATAACCCTAACCGCAACAAGAAGCTGAACCCGAGTTAGACCCGAAAAAACACGTACGGTGCCACTTTCTGCCATCAAAAAGTGCTCTCAGCGGAAGCCTTTGGGTACACCTGAACTCCCTGGGGGAGCCTTTACGCAACCCCACACTCAACAGGACCCTGAGTCTTCACTCTTTCCTAACAACCCTAAACATAACCCTAACCGCAACAAGAAGCTGAACCCGAGTTAGACCCGAAAAAACACGTACGGTGCCACTTTCTGCCATCAAAAAGTGATCTCAGCGGAAGCCTTTGGGTACACCTGAACTCCCTGGGGGAGCCTTTACGCAACCCCACACTCAACAGGACTCTGCGTCTTCACTCTTTCCTAACAACCCTAAACATAACCCTAACCGCAACAAGAAGCTGAACCCGAGTTAGACCCGAAAAAACACGTACGGTGCCACTTTCTGCCATCAAAAAGTGCTCTCAGCGGAAGCCTTTGGGTACACCTGAACTCCCTGGGGGAGCCTTTACGCAACCCCACACTCAACAGGACTCTGCGTCTTCGCTCTTTCCTAACAACCCTAAACATAACCCTAACCGCAACAAGAAGCTGAACCCGAGTTAGACCCGAAAAAACACGTACGGTGCCACTTTCTGCCATCAAAAAGTGCTCTCAGCGGAAGCCTTTGGGTACACCTGAACTCCCTGGGGGAGCCTTTACGCAACCCCACACTCAACAGGACTCTGCGTCTTCACTCTTTCCTAACAACCCTAAACATAACCCTAACCGCAACAAGAAGCTGAACCCGAGTTAGACCCGAAAAAACACGTACGGTGCCACTTTCTGCCATCAAAAAGTGCTCTCAGCGGAAGCCTTTGGGTACACCTGAACTCCCTGGGGGAGCCTTTACGCAACCCCACACTCAACAGGACTCTGCGTCTTCACTCTTTCCTAACAACCCTAAACATAACCCTAACCGCAACAAGAAGCTGAACCCGAGTTAGACCCGAAAAAACACGTACGGTGCCACTTTCTGCCATCAAAAAGTGCTCTCAGCGGAAGCCTTTGGGTACACCTGAACTCCCTGGGGGAGCCTTTACGCAACCCCACACTCAACAGGACTCTGCGTCTTCACTCTTTCCTAACAACCCTAAACATAACCCTAACCGCAACAAGAAGCTCAACCCGAGTTAGACCCGAAAAAACACGTACGGTGCCACTTTCTGCCATCAAAAAGTGCTCTCAGCGGAAGCCTTTGGGTACACCTGAACTCCCTGGGGGAGCCTTTACGCAACCCCACACTCAACAGGACTCTGCGTCTTCGCTCTTTCCTAACAACCCTAAACATAACCCTAACCGCAACAAGAAGCTGAACCCGAGCTAGACCCGAAAAAACACGTACGGTGCCACTTTCTGCCATCAAAAAGTGCTCTCAGCGGAAGCCTTTGGGTACACCTGAACTCCCTGGGGGAGCCTTTACGCAACCCCACACTCAACAGGACTCTGCGTCTTCACTCTTTCCTAACAACCCTAAACATAACCCTAACCGCAACAAGAAGCTGAACCCGAGTTAGACCCGAAAAAACACGTACGGTGCCACTTTCTGCCATCAAAAAGTGCTCTCAGCGGAAGCCTTTGGGTACACCTGAACTCCCTGGGGGAGCCTTTACGCAACCCCACACTCAACAGGACTCTGCGTCTTCACTCTTTCCTAACAACCCTAAACATAACCCTAACCGCAACAAGAAGCTGAACCCGAGTTAGACCCGAAAAAACACGTACGGTGCCACTTTCTGCCATCAAAAAGTGCTCTCAGCGGAAGCCTTTGGGTACACCTGAACTCCCTGGGGGAGCCTTTACGCAACCCCACACTCAACAGGACTCTGCGTCTTCACTCTTTCCTAACAACCCTAAACATAACCCTAACCGCAACAAGAAGCTCAACCCGAGTTAGACCCGAAAAAACACGTACGGTGCCACTTTCTGCCATCAAAAAGTGCTCTCAGCGGAAGCCTTTGGGTACACCTGAACTCCCTGGGGGAGCCTTTACGCAACCCCGCACTCAACAGGACTCTGCGTCTTCACTCTTTCCTAACAACCCTAAACATAACCCTAACCGCAACAAGAAGCTGAACCCGAGTTAGACCCGAAAAAACACGTACGGTGCCACTTTCTGCCATCCAAAAGTGCTCTCAGCGGAAGCCTTTGGGTACACCTGAACTCCCTGGCGGAGCCTTTACGCAACCCCACACTCAACAGGACTCTGCGTCTTCACTCTTTCCTAACAACCCTAAACATAACCCTAACCGCAACAAGAAGCTGAACCCGAGTTAGACCTGAAAAAACACGTACGGTGCATCTTTCTGCCATCAAAAAGTGCTCTCAGCGGAAGCCTTTGGGTACACCTGAACTCCCTGGGGGAGCCTTTACACAACCCCACACTCAACAGGACTCTGCGTCTTCACTCTTTCCTAACAACCCTAAACATAACCCTAACCGCAACAAGAAGCTGAACCCGAGTTAGACCCGAAAAAACACGTACGGTGCCACTTTCTGCCATCCAAAAGTGCTCTCAGCGGAAGCCTTTGGGTACACCTGAACTCCCTGGGGGAGCCTTTACGCAACCCCACACTCAACAGGACTCTGCGTCTTCACTCTTTCCTAACAACCCTAAACATAACCCTAACCGGAACAAGAAGCTCAACCCGAGTTAGACCCGAAAAAACACGTACGGTGCCACTTTCTGCCATCAAAAAGTGCTCTCAGCGGAAGCCTTTGGGTACACCTGAACTCCCTGGGGGAGCCTTTACGCAACCCCACACTCAACAGGACTCTGCGTCTTCACTCTTTCCTAACAACCCTAAACATAACCCTAACCGCAACAAGAAGCTGAACCCGAGTTAGACCCGAAAAAACACGTACGGTGCCACTTTCTGCCATCCAAAAGTGCTCTCAGCGGAAGCCTTTGGGTACACCTGAACTCCCTGGGGGAGCCTTTACGCAACCCCACACTCAACAGGACTCTGCGTCTTCACTCTTTCCTAACAACCCTAAACATAACCCTAACCGCAACAAGAAGCTGAACCCGAGTTAGACCCGAAAAAACACGTACGGTGCCACTTTCTGCCATCAAAAAGTGCTCTCAGCGGAAGCCTTTGGGTACACCTGAACTCCCTGGGGGAGCCTTTACGCAACCCCACACTCAACAGGACTCTGCGTCTTCACTCTTTCCTAACAACCCTAAACATAACCCTAACCGCAACAAGAAGCTCAACCCGAGTTAGACCCGAAAAAACACGTACGGTGCCACTTTCTGCCATCAAAAAGTGCTCTCAGCGGAAGCCTTTGGGTACACCTGAACTCCCTGGCGGAGCCTTTACGCAACCCCACACTCAACAGGACTCTGCGTCTTCACTCTTTCCTAACAACCCTAAACATAACCCTAACCGGAACAAGAAGCTCAACCCGAGTTAGACCCGAAAAAACACGTACGGTGCCACTTTCTGCCATCAAAAAGTGCTCTAAGCGGAAGCCTTTGGGTACACCTGAACTCCCTGGGGGAGTCTTTACGCAACCCCACACTCAACAGGACTCTGCGTCTTCACTCTTTCCTAACAACCCTAAACATAACCCTAACCGCAACAAGAAGCTGAACCCGAGTTAGACCCGAAAAAACACGTACGGTGCCACTTTCTGCCATCAAAAAGTGCTCTCAGCGGAAGCCTTTGGGTACACCTGAACTCCCTGGGGGAGCCTTTACGCAACCCCACACTCAACAGGACTCTGCGTCTTCACTCTTTCCTAACAACCCTAAACATAACCCTAACCGCAACAAGAAGCTGAACCCGAGTTAGACCCGAAAAAACACGTACGGTGCCACTTTCTGCCATCAAAAAGTGCTCTCAGCGGAAGCCTTTGGGTACACCTGAACTCCCTGGGGGAGCCTTTACGCAACCCCACACTCAACAGGACTCTGCGTCTTCACTCTTTCCTAACAACCCTAAACATAACCCTAACCGCAACAAGAAGCTGAACCCGAGTTAGACCCGAAAAAACACGTACGGTGCCACTTTCTGCCATCAAAAAGTGCTCTCAGCGGAAGCCTTTGGGTACACCTGAACTCCCTGGGGGAGCCTTTACGCAACCCCACACTCAACAGGACTCTGCGTCTTCACTCTTTCCTAACAACCCTAAACATAACCCTAACCGCAACAAGAAGCTGAACCCGAGTTAGACCCGAAAAAACACGTACGGTGCCACTTTCTGCCATCAAAAAGTGCTCTCAGCGGAAGCCTTTGGGTACACCTGAACTCCCTGGGGGAGCCTTTACGCAACCCCACACTCAACAGGACTCTGCGTCTTCACTCTTTCCTAACAACCCTAAACATAACCCTAACCGCAACAAGAAGCTGAACCCGAGTTAGACCCGAAAAAACACGTACGGTGCCACTTTCTGCCATCAAAAAGTGCTCTCAGCGGAAGCCTTTGGGTACACCTGAACTCCCTGGGGGAGCCTTTACGCAACCCCACACTCAACAGGACTCTGCGTCTTCACTCTTTCCTAACAACCCTAAACATAACCCTAACCGCAACAAGAAGCTGAACCCGAGTTAGACCCGAAAAAACACGTACGGTGCCACTTTCTGCCATCAAAAAGTGCTCTCAGCGGAAGCCTTTGGGTACACCTGAACTCCCTGGGGGAGCCTTTACGCAACCCCACACTCAACAGGACTCTGCGTCTTCACTCTTTCCTAACAACCCTAAACATAACCCTAACCGCAACAAGAAGCTGAACCCGAGTTAGACCCGAAAAAACACGTACGGTGCCACTTTCTGCCATCAAAAAGTGCTCTCAGCGGAAGCCTTTGGGTACACGTGAACTCCCTGGGGGAGCCTTTACGCAACCCCACACTCAACAGGACTCTGCGTCTTCACTCTTTCCTAACAACCCTAAACATAACCCTAACCGCAACAAGAAGCTGAACCCGAGTTAGACCCGAAAAAACACGTACGGTGCCACTTTCTGCCATCAAAAAGTGCTCTCAGCGGAAGCCTTTGGGTACACCTGAACTCCCTGGGGGAGCCTTTACGCAACCCCGCACTCAACAGGACTCTGCGTCTTCGCTCTTTCCTAACAACCCTAAACATAACCCTAACCGCAACAAGAAGCTGAACCCGAGTTAGACCCGAAAAAACACGTACGGTGCCACTTTCTGCCATCAAAAAGTGCTCTCAGCGGAAGCCTTTGGGTACACCTGAACTCCCTGGGGGAGCCTTTACGCAACCCCACACTCAACAGGACTCTGCGTCTTCACTCTTTCCTAACAACCCTAAACATAACCCTAACCGCAACAAGAAGCTCAACCCGAGTTAGACCCGAAAAATCACGTACGGTGCCACTTTCTGCCATCAAAAAGTGCTCTCAGCGGAAGCCTTTGGGTACACCTGAACTCCCTGGGGGAGTCTTTACGCAACCCCACACTCAACAGGACTCTGCGTCTTCACTCTTTCCTAACAACCCTAAACATAACCCTAACCGCAACAAGAAGCTGAACCCGAGTTAGACCCGAAAAAACACGTACGGTGCCACTTTCTGCCATCCAAAAGTGCTCTCAGCGGAAGCCTTTGGGTACACCTGAACTCCCTGGGGGAGCCTTTACGCAACCCCACACTCAACAGGACTCTGCGTCTTCACTCTTTCCTAACAACCCTAAACATAACCCTAACCGCAACAAGAAGCTGAACCCGAGTTAGACCCGAAAAAACACGTACGGTGCCACTTTCTGCCATCAAAAAGTGCTCTCAGCGGAAGCCTTTGGGTACACCTGAACTCCCTGGGGGAGCCTTTACGCAACCCCACACTCAACAGGACTCTGCGTCTTCACTCTTTCCTAACAACCCTAAACATAACCCTAACCGCAACAAGAAGCTGAACCCGAGTTAGACCCGAAAAAACACGTACGGTGCCACTTTCTGCCATCCAAAAGTGCTCTCAGCGGAAGCCTTTGGGTACACCTGAACTCCCTGGGGGAGCCTTTACGCAACCCCACACTCAACAGGACTCTGCGTCTTCACTCTTTCCTAACAACCCTAAACATAACCCTAACCGCAACAAGAAGCTGAACCCGAGTTAGACCCGAAAAAACACGTACGGTGCCACTTTCTGCCATCAAAAAGTGCTCTCAGCGGAAGCCTTTGGGTACACCTGAACTCCCTGGGGGAGCCTTTACGCAACCCCACACTCAACAGGACTCTGCGTCTTCACTCTTTCCTAACAACCCTAAACATAACCCTAACCGCAACAAGAAGCTGAACCCGAGTTAGACCCGAAAAAACACGTACGGTGCCACTTTCTGCCATCCAAAAGTGCTCTCAGCGGAAGCCTTTGGGTACACCTGAACTCCCTGGGGGAGCCTTTACGCAACCCCACACTCAACAGGACTCTGCGTCTTCACTCTTTCCTAACAACCCTAAACATAACCCTAACCGCAACAAGAAGCTGAACCCGAGTTAGACCCGAAAAAACACGTACGGTGCCACTTTCTGCCATCAAAAAGTGCTCTCAGCGGAAGCCTTTGGGTACACCTGAACTCCCTGGGGGAGCCTTTACGCAACCCCACACTCAACAGGACTCTGCGTCTTCACTCTTTCCTAACAACCCTAAACATAACCCTAACCGCAACAAGAAGCTGAACCCGAGTTAGACCCGAAAAAACACGTACGGTGCCACTTTCTGCCATCAAAAAGTGCTCTCAGCGGAAGCCTTTGGGTACACCTGAACTCCCTGGGGGAGCCTTTACGCAACCCCACACTCAACAGGACTCTGCGTCTTCACTCTTTCCTAACAACCCTAAACATAACCCTAACCGCAACAAGAAGCTGAACCCGAGTTAGACCCGAAAAAACACGTACGGTGCCACTTTCTGCCATCAAAAAGTGCTCTCAGCGGAAGCCTTTGGGTACACCTGAACTCCCTGGGGGAGCCTTTACGCAACCCCACACTCAACAGGACTCTGCGTCTTCACTCTTTCCTAACAACCCTAAACATAACCCTAACCGCAACAAGAAGCTGAACCCGAGTTAGACCCGAAAAAACACGTACGGTGCCACTTTCTGCCATCAAAAAGTGCTCTCAGCGGAAGCCTTTGGGTACACCTGAACTCCCTGGGGGAGCCTTTACGCAACCCCACACTCAACAGGACTCTGCGTCTTCACTCTTTCCTAACAACCCTAAACATAACCCTAACCGCAACAAGAAGCTGAACCCGAGTTAGACCCGAAAAAACACGTACGGTGCCACTTTCTGCCATCAAAAAGTGCTCTCAGCGGAAGCCTTTGGGTACACCTGAACTCCCTGGGGGAGCCTTTACGCAACCCCACACTCAACAGGACTCTGCGTCTTCACTCTTTCCTAACAACCCTAAACATAACCCTAACCGCAACAAGAAGCTGAACCCGAGTTAGACCCGAAAAAACACGTACGGTGCCACTTTCTGCCATCAAAAAGTGCTCTCAGCGGAAGCCTTTGGGTACACCTGAACTCCCTGGGGGAGCCTTTACGCAACCCCACACTCAACAGGACTCTGCGTCTTCACTCTTTCCTAACAACCCTAAACATAACCCTAACCGCAACAAGAAGCTGAACCCGAGTTAGACCCGAAAAAACACGTACGGTGCCACTTTCTGCCATCAAAAAGTGCTCTCAGCGGAAGCCTTTGGGTACACCTGAACTCCCTGGGGGAGCCTTTACGCAACCCCACACTCAACAGGACTCTGCGTCTTCACTCTTTCCTAACAACCCTAAACATAACCCTAACCGCAACAAGAAGCTGAACCCGAGTTAGACCCGAAAAAACACGTACGGTGCCACTTTCTGCCATCAAAAAGTGCTCTCAGCGGAAGCCTTTGGGTACACGTGAACTCCCTGGGGGAGCCTTTACGCAACCCCACACTCAACAGGACTCTGCGTCTTCACTCTTTCCTAACAACCCTAAACATAACCCTAACCGCAACAAGAAGCTGAACCCGAGTTAGACCCGAAAAAACACGTACGGTGCCACTTTCTGCCATCAAAAAGTGCTCTCAGCGGAAGCCTTTGGGTACACCTGAACTCCCTGGGGGAGCCTTTACGCAACCCCGCACTCAACAGGACTCTGCGTCTTCGCTCTTTCCTAACAACCCTAAACATAACCCTAACCGCAACAAGAAGCTGAACCCGAGTTAGACCCGAAAAAACACGTACGGTGCCACTTTCTGCCATCAAAAAGTGCTCTCAGCGGAAGCCTTTGGGTACACCTGAACTCCCTGGGGGAGCCTTTACGCAACCCCACACTCAACAGGACTCTGCGTCTTCACTCTTTCCTAACAACCCTAAACATAACCCTAACCGCAACAAGAAGCTCAACCCGAGTTAGACCCGAAAAATCACGTACGGTGCCACTTTCTGCCATCAAAAAGTGCTCTCAGCGGAAGCCTTTGGGTACACCTGAACTCCCTGGGGGAGTCTTTACGCAACCCCACACTCAACAGGACTCTGCGTCTTCACTCTTTCCTAACAACCCTAAACATAACCCTAACCGCAACAAGAAGCTGAACCCGAGTTAGACCCGAAAAAACACGTACGGTGCCACTTTCTGCCATCCAAAAGTGCTCTCAGCGGAAGCCTTTGGGTACACCTGAACTCCCTGGGGGAGCCTTTACGCAACCCCACACTCAACAGGACTCTGCGTCTTCACTCTTTCCTAACAACCCTAAACATAACCCTAACCGCAACAAGAAGCTGAACCCGAGTTAGACCCGAAAAAACACGTACGGTGCCACTTTCTGCCATCAAAAAGTGCTCTCAGCGGAAGCCTTTGGGTACACCTGAACTCCCTGGGGGAGCCTTTACGCAACCCCACACTCAACAGGACTCTGCGTCTTCACTCTTTCCTAACAACCCTAAACATAACCCTAACCGCAACAAGAAGCTGAACCCGAGTTAGACCCGAAAAAACACGTACGGTGCCACTTTCTGCCATCCAAAAGTGCTCTCAGCGGAAGCCTTTGGGTACACCTGAACTCCCTGGAGGAGCCTTTACGCAACCCCACACTCAACAGGACTCTGCGTCTTCACTCTTTCCTAACAACCCTAAACATAACCCTAACCGCAACAAGAAGCTGAACCCGAGTTAGACCCGAAAAAACACGTACGGTGCCACTTTCTGCCATCAAAAAGTGCTCTCAGCGGAAGCCTTTGGGTACACCTGAACTCCCTGGGGGAGCCTTTACGCAACCCCACACTCAACAGGACTCTGCGTCTTCACTCTTTCCTAACAACCCTAAACATAACCCTAACCGCAACAAGAAGCTGAACCCGAGTTAGACCCGAAAAAACACGTACGGTGCCACTTTCTGCCATCCAAAAGTGCTCTCAGCGGAAGCCTTTGGGTACACCTGAACTCCCTGGGGGAGCCTTTACGCAACCCCACACTCAACAGGACTCTGCGTCTTCACTCTTTCCTAACAACCCTAAACATAACCCTAACCGCAACAAGAAGCTGAACCCGAGTTAGACCCGAAAAAACACGTACGGTGCCACTTTCTGCCATCAAAAAGTGCTCTCAGCGGAAGCCTTTGGGTACACCTGAACTCCCTGGGGGAGCCTTTACGCAACCCCACACTCAACAGGACTCTGCGTCTTCACTCTTTCCTAACAACCCTAAACATAACCCTAACCGCAACAAGAAGCTGAACCCGAGTTAGACCCGAAAAAACACGTACGGTGCCACTTTCTGCCATCCAAAAGTGCTCTCAGCGGAAGCCTTTGGGTACACCTGAACTCCCTGGGGGAGCCTTTACGCAACCCCACACTCAACAGGACTCTGCGTCTTCACTCTTTCCTAACAACCCTAAACATAACCCTAACCGCAACAAGAAGCTGAACCCGAGTTAGACCCGAAAAAACACGTACGGTGCCACTTTCTGCCATCAAAAAGTGCTCTCAGCGGAAGCCTTTGGGTACACCTGAACTCCCTGGGGGAGCCTTTACGCAACCCCACACTCAACAGGACTCTGCGTCTTCACTCTTTCCTAACAACCCTAAACATAACCCTAACCGCAACAAGAAGCTGAACCCGAGTTAGACCCGAAAAAACACGTACGGTGCCACTTTCTGCCATCAAAAAGTGCTCTCAGCGGAAGCCTTTGGGTACACCTGAACTCCCTGGGGGAGCCTTTACGCAACCCCACACTCAACAGGACTCTGCGTCTTCACTCTTTCCTAACAACCCTAAACATAACCCTAACCGCAACAAGAAGCTGAACCCGAGTTAGACCCGAAAAAACACGTACGGTGCCACTTTCTGCCATCAAAAAGTGCTCTCAGCGGAAGCCTTTGGGTACACCTGAACTCCCTGGGGGAGCCTTTACGCAACCCCACACTCAACAGGACTCTGCGTCTTCACTCTTTCCTAACAACCCTAAACATAACCCTAACCGCAACAAGAAGCTGAACCCGAGTTAGACCCGAAAAAACACGTACGGTGCCACTTTCTGCCATCAAAAAGTGCTCTCAGCGGAAGCCTTTGGGTACACCTGAACTCCCTGGGGGAGCCTTTACGCAACCCCACACTCAACAGGACTCTGCGTCTTCACTCTTTCCTAACAACCCTAAACATAACCCTAACCGCAACAAGAAGCTGAACCCAAGTTAGACCCGAAAAAACACGTACGGTGCCACTTTCTGCCATCCAAAAGTGCTCTCAGCGGAAGCCTTTGGGTACACCTGAACTCCCTGGGGGAGCCTTTACGCAACCCCACACTCAACAGGACTCTGCGTCTTCACTCTTTCCTAACAACCCTAAACATAACCCTAACCGCAACAAGAAGCTGAACCCGAGTTAGACCCGAAAAAACACGTACGGTGCCACTTTCTGCCATCAAAAAGTGCTCTCAGCGGAAGCCTTTGGGTACACCTGAACTCCCTGGGGGAGCCTTTACGCAACCTCACACTCAACAGGACTCTGCGTCTTCACTCTTTCCTAACAACCCTAAACATAACCCTAACCGCAACAAGAAGCTGAACCCGAGTTAGACCCGAAAAAACACGTACGGTGCCACTTTCTGCCATCAAAAAGTGCTCTCAGCGGAAGCCTTTGGGTACACCTGAACTCCCTGGGGGAGCCTTTACGCAACCCCGCACTCAACAGGACTCTGCGTCTTCACTCTTTCCTAACAACCCTAAACATAACCCTAACCGCAACAAGAAGCTGAACCCGAGTTAGACCCGAAAAAACACGTACGGTGCCACTTTCTGCCATCAAAAAGTGCTCTCAGCGGAAGCCTTTGGGTACACCTGAACTCCCTGGGGGAGCCTTTACGCAACCCCACACTCAACAGGACTCTGCGTCTTCACTCTTTCCTAACAACCCTAAACATAACCCTAACCGCAACAAGAAGCTGAACCCGAGTTAGACCCGAAAAAACACGTACGGTGCCACTTTCTGCCATCAAAAAGTGCTCTCAGCGGAAGCCTTTGGGTACACCTGAACTCCCTGGGGGAGCCTTTACGCAACCCCACACTCAACAGGACTCTGCGTCTTCACTCTTTCCTAACAACCCTAAACATAACCCTAACCGCAACAAGAAGCTGAACCCGAGTTAGACCCGAAAAAACACGTACGGTGCCACTTTCTGCCATCAAAAAGTGCTCTCAGCAGAAGCCTTTGGGTACACCTGAACTCCCTGGGGGAGCCTTTACGCAACCCCACACTCAACAGGACTCTGCGTCTTCACTCTTTCCTAACAACCCTAAACATAACCCTAACCGCAACAAGAAGCTGAACCCAAGTTAGACCCGAAAAAACACGTACGGTGCCACTTTCTGCGATCAAAAAGTGCTCTCAGCGGAAGCCTTTGGGTACACCTGAACTCCCTGGGGGAGCCTTTACGCAACCCCACACTCAACAGGACTCTGCGTCTTCACTCTTTCCTAACAACCCTAAACATAACCCTAACCGCAACAAGAAGCTGAACCCGAGTTAGACCCGAAAAAACACGTACGGTGCCACTTTCTGCCATCAAAAAGTGCTCTCAGCGGAAGCCTTTGGGTACACCTGAACTCCCTGGGGGAGCCTTTACGCAACCCCGCACTCAACAGGACTCTGCGTCTTCACTCTTTCCTAACAACCCTAAACATAACCCTAACCGCAACAAGAAGCTGAACCCGAGTTAGACCCGAAAAAACACGTACGGTGCCACTTTCTGCCATCAAAAAGTGCTCTCAGCGGAAGCCTTTGGGTACACCTGAACTCCCTGGGGGAGCCTTTACGCAACCCCACACTCAACAGGACTCTGCGTCTTCACTCTTTCCTAACAACCCTAAACATAACCCTAACCGCAACAAGAAGCTCAACCCGAGTTAGACCCGAAAAAACACGTACGGTGCATCTTTCTGCCATCAAAAAGTGCTCTCAGCGGAAGCCTTTGGGTACACCTGAACTCCCTGGGGGAGCCTTTACACAACCCCACACTCAACAGGACTCTGCGTCTTCACTCTTTCCTAACAACCCTAAACATAACCCTAACCGCAACAAGAAGCTGAACCCGAGTTAGACCCGAAAAAACACGTACGGTGCCACTTTCTGCCATCCAAAAGTGCTCTCAGCGGAAGCCTTTGGGTACACCTGAACTCCCTGGGGGAGCCTTTACGCAACCCCACACTCAACAGGACTCTGCGTCTTCACTCTTTCCTAACAACCCTAAACATAATTCTAACCGCAACAAGAAGCTGAACCCGAGTTAGACCCGAAAAAACACGTACGGTGCCACTTTCTGCCATCAAAAAGTGCTCTCAGCGGAAGCCTTTGGGTACACCTGAACTCCCTGGGGGAGCCTTTACGCAACCCCACACTCAACAGGACTCTGCGTCTTCACTCTTTCCTAACAACCCTAAACATAACCCTAACCGCAACAAGAAGCTCAACCCGAGTTAGACCCGAAAAAACACGTACGGTGCCACTTTCTGCCATCAAAAAGTGCTCTCAGCGGAAGCCTTTGGGTACACCTGAACTCCCTGGGGGAGCCTTTACGCAACCCCGCACTCAACAGGACTCTGCGTCTTCACTCTTTCCTAACAACCCTAAACATAACCCTAACCGCAACAAGAAGCTGAACCCGAGTTAGACCCGAAAAAACACGTACGGTGCCACTTTCTGCCATCAAAAAGTGCTCTCAGCGGAAGCCTTTGGGTACACCTGAACTCCCTGGGGGAGCCTTTACGCAACCCCACACTCAACAGGACTCTGCGTCTTCACTCTTTCCTAACAACCCTAAACATAACCCTAACAGGAACAAGAAGCTCAACCCGAGTTAGACCCGAAAAAACACGTACGGTGCATCTTTCTGCCATCAAAAAGTGCTCTCAGCGGAAGCCTTTGGGTACACCTGAACTCCCTGGGGGAGCCTTTACACAACCCCACACTCAACAGGACTCTGCGTCTTCACTCTTTCCTAACAACCCTAAACATAACCCTAACCGCAACAAGAAGCTGAACCCGAGTTAGACCCGAAAAAACACGTACGGTGCCACTTTCTGCCATCCAAAAGTGCTCTCAGCGGAAGCCTTTGGGTACACCTGAACTCCCTGGGGGAGCCTTTACGCAACCCCACACTCAACAGGACTCTGCGTCTTCACTCTTTCCTAACAACCCTAAACATAACGCTAACCGCAACAAGAAGCTGAACCCGAGTTAGACCCGAAAAAACACGTACGGTGCCACTTTCTGCCATCAAAAAGTGCTCTCAGCGGAAGCCTTTGGGTACACCTGAACTCCCTGGGGGAGCCTTTACGCAACCCCACACTCAACAGGACTCTGCGTCTTCACTCTTTCCTAACAACCCTAAACATAACCCTAACCGCAACAAGAAGCTCAACCCGAGTTAGACCCGAAAAAACACGTACGGTGCCACTTTCTGCCATCAAAAAGTGCTCTCAGCGGAAGCCTTTGGGTACACCTGAACTCCCTGGCGGAGCCTTTACGCAACCCCACACTCAACAGGACTCTGCGTCTTCACTCCTTACTAACAACCCTAAACATAACCCTAACCGCAACAAGAAGCTCAACCCGAGTTAGACCCGAAAAAACACGTACGGTGCCACTTTCTGCCATCAAAAAGTGCTCTCAGCGGAAGCCTTTGGGTACACCTGAACTCCCTGGGGGAGTCTTTACGCAACCCCACACTCAACAGGACTCTGCGTCTTCACTCTTTCCTAACAACCCTAAACATAACCCTAACCGCAACAAGAAGCTGAACCCGAGTTAGACCCGAAAAAACACGTACGGTGCCACTTTCTGCCATCAAAAAGTGCTCTCAGCGGAAGCCTTTGGGTACACCTGAACTCCCTGGGGGAGCCTTTACGCAACCCCACACTCAACAGGACTCTGCGTCTTCACTCTTTCCTAACAACCCTAAACATAACCCTAACCGCAACAAGAAGCTGAACCCGAGTTAGACCCGAAAAAACACGTACGGTGCATCTTTCTGCCATCAAAAAGTGATCTCAGCGGAAGCCTTTGGGTACACCTGAACTCCCTGGGGGAGCCTTTACGCAACCCCACACTCAACAGGACTCTGCGTCTTCACTCTTTCCTAACAACCCTAAACATAACCCTAACCGCAACAAGAAGCTGAACCCGAGTTAGACCCGAAAAAACACGTACGGTGCCACTTTCTGCCATCCAAAAGTGCTCTCAGCGGAAGCCTTTGGGTACACGTGAACTCCCTGGGGGAGCCTTTACGCAACCCCACACTCAACAGGACTCTGCGTCTTCACTCTTTCCTAACAACCCTAAACATAACCCTAACCGCAACAAGAAGCTGAACCCGAGTTAGACCCGAAAAAACACGTACGGTGCCACTTTCTGCCATCAAAAAGTGCTCTCAGCGGAAGCCTTTGGGTACACCTGAACTCCCTGGGGGAGCCTTTACGCAACCCCACACTCAACAGGACTCTGCGTCTTCACTCTTTCCTAACAACCCTAAACATAACCCTAACCGCAACAAGAAGCTGAACCCGAGTTAGACCCGAAAAAACACGTACGGTGCCACTTTCTGCCATCCAAAAGTGCTCTCAGCGGAAGCCTTTGGGTACACCTGAACTCCCTGGGGGAGCCTTTACGCAACCGCACACTCAACAGGACTCTGCGTCTTCACTCTTTCCTAACAACCCTAAACATAAGCCTAACCGCAACAAGAAGCTGAACCCGAGTTAGACCCGAAAAAACACGTACGGTGCCACTTTCTGCCATCAAAAAGTGCTCTCAGCGGAAGCCTTTGGGTACACCTGAACTCCCTGGGGGAGCCTTTACGCAACCTCACACTCAACAGGACTCTGCGTCTTCACTCTTTCCTAACAACCCTAAACATAACCCTAACCGCAACAAGAAGCTGAACCCGAGTTAGACCCGAAAAAACACGTACGGTGCCACTTTCTGCCATCAAAAAGTGCTCTCAGCGGAAGCCTTTGGGTACACCTGAACTCCCTGGGGGAGCCTTTACGCAACCCCGCACTCAACAGGACTCTGCGTCTTCACTCTTTCCTAACAACCCTAAACATAACCCTAACCGCAACAAGAAGCTGAACCCGAGTTAGACCCGAAAAAACACGTACGGTGCCACTTTCTGCCATCAAAAAGTGCTCTCAGCGGAAGCCTTTGGGTACACCTGAACTCCCTGGGGGAGCCTTTACGCAACCCCACACTCAACAGGACTCTGCGTCTTCACTCTTTCCTAACAACCCTAAACATAACCCTAACAGGAACAAGAAGCTCAACCCGAGTTAGACCCGAAAAAACACGTACGGTGCATCTTTCTGCCATCAAAAAGTGCTCTCAGCGGAAGCCTTTGGGTACACCTGAACTCCCTGGGGGAGCCTTTACACAACCCCACACTCAACAGGACTCTGCGTCTTCACTCTTTCCTAACAACCCTAAACATAACCCTAACCGCAACAAGAAGCTGAACCCGAGTTAGACCCGAAAAAACACGTACGGTGCCACTTTCTGCCATCCAAAAGTGCTTCTCAGCGGAAGCCTTTGGGTACACCTGAACTCCCTGGGGGAGCCTTTACGCAACCCCACACTCAACAGGACTCTGCGTCTTCACTCTTTCCTAACAACCCTAAACATAACCCTAACCGCAACAAGAAGCTGAACCCGAGTTAGACCCGAAAAAACACGTACGGTGCCACTTTCTGCCATCAAAAAGTGCTCTCAGCGGAAGCCTTTGGGTACACCTGAACTCCCTGGGGGAGCCTTTACGCAACCCCACACTCAACAGGACTCTGCGTCTTCACTCTTTCCTAACAACCCTAAACATAACCCTAACCGCAACAAGAAGCTGAACCCGAGTTAGACCCGAAAAAACACGTACGGTGCCACTTTCTGCCATCAAAAAGTGCTCTCAGCGGAAGCCTTTGGGTACACCTGAACTCCCTGGGGGAGCCTTTACGCAACCCCACACTCAACAGGACTCTGCGTCTTCACTCTTTCCTAACAACCCTAAACATAACCCTAACCGCAACAAGAAGCTGAACCCGAGTTAGACCCGAAAAAACACGTACGGTGCCACTTTCTGCCATCAAAAAGTGCTCTCAGCGGAAGCCTTTGGGTACACCTGAACTCCCTGGGGGAGCCTTTACGCAACCCCACACTCAACAGGACTCTGCGTCTTCACTCTTTCCTAACAACCCTAAACATAACCCTAACCGCAACAAGAAGCTGAACCCGAGTTAGACCCGAAAAAACACGTACGGTGCCACTTTCTGCCATCAAAAAGTGCTCTCAGCGGAAGCCTTTGGGTACACGTGAACTCCCTGGGGGAGCCTTTACGCAACCCCACACTCAACAGGACTCTGCGCCTTCACTCTTTCGTAACAACCCTAAACATAACCCTAACCGCAACAAGAAGCTGAACCCGAGTTAGACCCGAAAAAACACGTACGGTGCCACTTTCTGCCATCAAAAAGTGCTCTCAGCGGAAGCCTTTGGGTACACCTGAACTCCCTGGGGGAGCCTTTACGCAACCCCACACTCAACAGGACTCTGCGTCTTCACTCTTTCCTAACAACCCTAAACATAACCCTAACCGCAACAAGAAGCTGAACCCGAGTTAGACCCGAAAAAACACGTACGGTGCCACTTTCTGCCATCAAAAAGTGCTCTCAGCGGAAGCCTTTGGGTACACCTGAACTCCCTGGGGGAGCCTTTACGCAACCCCACACTCAACAGGACTCTGCGTCTTCACTCTTTCCTAACAACCCTAAACATAACCCTAACCGCAACAAGAAGCTGAACCCGAGTTAGACCCGAAAAAACACGTACGGTGCCACTTTCTGCCATCAAAAAGTGCTCTCAGCGGAAGCCTTTGGGTACACCTGAACTCCCTGGGGGAGCCTTTACGCAACCCCACACTCAACAGGACTCTGCGTCTTCACTCTTTCCTAACAACCCTAAACATAACCCTAACCGCAACAAGAAGCTGAACCCAAGTTAGACCCGAAAAAACACGTACGGTGCCACTTTCTGCGATCAAAAAGTGCTCTCAGCGGAAGCCTTTGGGTACACCTGAACTCCCTGGGGGAGCCTTTACGCAACCCCACACTCAACAGGACTCTGCGTCTTCACTCTTTCCTAACAACCCTAAACATAACCCTAACCGCAACAAGAAGCTGAACCCGAGTTAGACCCGAAAAAACACGTACGGTGCCACTTTCTGCCATCAAAAAGTGCTCTCAGCGGAAGCCTTTGGGTACACCTGAACTCCCTGGGGGAGCCTTTACGCAACCCCACACTCAACAGGACTCTGCGTCTTCACTCTTTCCTAACAACCCTAAACATAACCCTAACCGCAACAAGAAGCTGAACCCGAGTTAGACCCGAAAAGACACGTACGGTGCCACTTTCTGCCATCAAAAAGTGCTCTCAGCGGAAGCCTTTGGGTACACCTGAACTCCCTGGGGGAGCCTTTACGCAACCCCGCACTCAACAGGACTCTGCGTCTTCACTCTTTCCTAACAACCCTAAACATAACCCTAACCGCAACAAGAAGCTGAACCCGAGTTAGACCCGAAAAAACACGTACGGTGCCACTTTCTGCCATCAAAAAGTGCTCTCAGCGGAAGCCTTTGGGTACACCTGAACTCCCTGGGGGAGCCTTTACGCAACCCCACACTCAACAGGACTCTGCGTCTTCACTCTTTCCTAACAACCCTAAACATAACCCTAACAGGAACAAGAAGCTCAACCCGAGTTAGACCCGAAAAAACACGTACGGTGCATCTTTCTGCCATCAAAAAGTGCTCTCAGCGGAAGCCTTTGGGTACACCTGAACTCCCTGGGGGAGCCTTTACACAACCCCACACTCAACAGGACTCTGCGTCTTCACTCTTTCCTAACAACCCTAAACATAACCCTAACCGCAACAAGAAGCTGAACCCGAGTTAGACCCGAAAAAACACGTACGGTGCCACTTTCTGCCATCAAAAAGTGCTCTCAGCGGAAGCCTTTGGGTACACCTGAACTCCCTGGGGGAGCCTTTACGCAACCCCACACTCAACAGGACTCTGCGTCTTCACTCTTTCCTAACAACCCTAAACATAACCCTAACCGCAACAAGAAGCTGAACCCGAGTTAGACCCGAAAAAACACGTACGGTGCCACTTTCTGCCATCCAAAAGTGCTCTCAGCGGAAGCCTTTGGGTACACGTGAACTCCCTGGGGGAGCCTTTACGCAACCCCACACTCAACAGGACTCTGCGTCTTCACTCTTTCCTAACAACCCTAAACATAACCCTAACCGCAACAAGAAGCTGAACCCGAGTTAGACCCGAAAAAACACGTACGGTGCCACTTTCTGCCATCAAAAAGTGCTCTCAGCGGAAGCCTTTGGGTACACCTGAACTCCCTGGGGGAGCCTTTACGCAACCCCACACTCAACAGGACTCTGCGTCTTCACTCTTTCCTAACAACCCTAAACATAACCCTAACCGCAACAAGAAGCTCAACCCGAGTTAGACCCGAAAAAACACGTACGGTGCCACTTTCTGCCATCAAAAAGTGCTCTCAGCGGAAGCCTTTGGGTACACCTGAACTCCCTGGGGGAGCCTTTACGCAACCCCACACTCAACAGTACTCTGCGCCTTCACTCTTTCCTAACAACCCTAAACATAACCCTAACCGCAACAAGAAGCTCAACCCGAGTTAGACCCGAAAAAACACGTACGGTGCCACTTTCTGCCATCAAAAAGTGCTCTCAGCGGAAGCCTTTGGGTACACCTGAACTCCCTGGGGGAGCCTTTACGCAACCCCACACTCAACAGGACTCTGCGTCTTCACTCTTTCCTAACAACCCTAAACATAACCCTAACCGCAACAAGAAGCTGAACCCGAGTTAGACCCGAAAAAACACGTACGGTGCCACTTTCTGCCATCAAAAAGTGCTCTCAGCGGAAGCCTTTGGGTACACCTGAACTCCCCGGGGGAGCCTTTACGCAACCCCACACTCAACAGGACTCTGCGTCTTCACTCTTTCCTAACAACCCTAAACATAACCCTAACCGCAACAAGAAGCTGAACCCGAGTTAGACCCGAAAAAACACGTACGGTGCCACTTTCTGCCATCAAAAAGTGCTCTCAGCGGAAGCCTTTGGGTACACCTGAACTCCCTGGGGGAGCCTTTACGCAACCCCACACTCAACAGGACTCTGCGTCTTCACTCTTTCCTAACAACCCTAAACATAACCCTAACCGCAACAAGAAGCTGAACCCGAGTTAGACCCGAAAAAACACGTACGGTGCCACTTTCTGCCATCAAAAAGTGCTCTCAGCGGAAGCCTTTGGGTACACCTGAACTCCCTGGGGGAGCCTTTACGCAACCCCACACTCAACAGGACTCTGCGTCTTCGCTCTTTCCTAACAACCCTAAACATAACCCTAACCGCAACAAGAAGCTGAACCCGAGTTAGACCCGAAAAAACACGTACGGTGCCACTTTCTGCCATCAAAAAGTGCTCTCAGCGGAAGCCTTTGGGTACACCTGAACTCCCTGGGGGAGCCTTTACGCAACCCCACACTCAACAGGACTCTGCGTCTTCACTCTTTCCTAACAACCCTAAACATAACCCTAACCGCAACAAGAAGCTCAACCCGAGTTAGACCCGAAAAAACACGTACGGTGCATCTTTCTGCCATCAAAAAGTGCTCTCAGCGGAAGCCTTTGGGTACACCTGAACTCCCTGGGGGAGCCTTTACACAACCCCACACTCAACAGGACTCTGCGTCTTCACTCTTTCCTAACAACCCTAAACATAACCCTAACCGCAACAAGAAGCTGAACCCGAGTTAGACCCGAAAAAACACGTACGGTGCCACTTTCTGCCATCAAAAAGTGCTCTCAGTGGAAGCCTTTGGGTACACCTGAACTCCCTGGGGGAGCCTTTACGCAACCCCACACTCAACAGGACTCTGCGTCTTCACTCTTTCCTAACAACCCTAAACATAACCCTAACCGGAACAAGAAGCTGAACCCGAGTTAGACCCGAAAAAACACGTACGGTGCCACTTTCTGCCATCAAAAAGTGCTCTCAGCGGAAGCCTTTGGGTACACCTGAACTCCCTGGGGGAGCCTTTACGCAACCCCACACTCAACAGGACTCTGCGTCTTCACTCTTTCCTAACAACCCTAAACATAACCCTAACAGGAACAAGAAGCTCAACCCGAGTTAGACCCGAAAAAACACGTACGGTGCCACTTTCTGCCATCAAAAAGTGCTCTCAGCGGAAGCCTTTGGGTACACCTGAACTCCCTGGGGGAGCCTTTACGCAACCCCACACTCAACAGGACTCTGCGTCTTCACTCTTTCCTAACAACCCTAAACATAACCCTAACCGCAACAAGAAGCTGAACCCGAGTTAGACCCGAAAAAACACGTACGGTGCCACTTTCTGCCATCAAAAAGTGCTCTCAGCGGAAGCCTTTGGGTACACCTGAACTCCCTGGGGGAGCCTTTACGCAACCCCACACTCAACAGGACTCTGCGTCTTCACTCTTTCCTAACAACCCTAAACATAACCCTAACCGCAACAAGAAGCTCAACCCGAGTTAGACCCGAAAAAACACGTACGGTGCCACTTTTTGCCATCAAAAAGTGCTCTCAGCGGAAGCCTTTGGGTACACCTGAACTCCCTGGGGGAGCCTTTACGCAACCCCACACTCAACAGGACTCTGCGTCTTCACTCTTTCCTAACAACCCTAAACATAACCCTAACCGCAACAAGAAGCTCAACCCGAGTTAGACCCGAAAAAACACGTACGGTGCCACTTTCTGCCATCCAAAAGTGCTCTCAGCGGAAGCCTTTGGGTACACCTGAACTCCCTGGGGGAGCATTTACGCAACCCCACACTCAACAGGACTCTGCGTCTTCACTCTTTCCTAACAACCCTAAACATAACCCTAACCGCAACAAGAAGCTGAACCCGAGTTAGACCCGAAATAACACGTACGGTGCCACTTTCTGCCATCAAAAAGTGCTCTCAGCGGAAGCCTTTGGGAACACCTGAACTCCCTGGGGGAGCCTTTACGCAACCCCACACTCAACAGGACTCTGCGTCTTCACTCTTTCCTAACAACCCTAAACATAACCCTAACAGGAACAAGAAGCTCAACCCGAGTTAGACCCGAAAAAACACGTACGGTGCCACTTTCTGCCATCAAAAAGTGCTCTCAGCGGAAGCCTTAGGGAACACCTGAACTCCCTGGGGGAGCCTTTACGCAACCCCACACTCAACAGGACTCTGCGTCTTCACTCTTTCCTAACAACCCTAAACATAACCCTAACCGCAACAAGAAGCTCAACCCGAGTTAGACCCGAAAAAACACGTACGGTGCCACTTTCTGCCATCAAAAAGTGCTCTCAGCGGAAGCCTTTGGGTACACCTGAACTCCCTGGGGGAGCCTTTACGCAACCCCACACTCAACAGGACTCTGCGTCTTCACTCTTTCCTAACAACCCTAAACATAACCCTAACCGGAACAAGAAGCTCAACCCGAGTTAGACCCGAAAAAACACGTACGGTGCCACTTTCTGCCATCAAAAAGTGCTCTCAGCGGAAGCCTTTGGGTACACCTGAACTCCCTGGGGGAGCCTTTACGCAACCCCACACTCAACAGGACTCTGCGTCTTCACTCTTTCCTAACAA
>NW_028154112.1:100000-157500 GCF_964211835.1 Anser anser
AGCGGAAGCCTTTGGGTACACCTGAACTCCCTGGGGGAGCCTTTACGCAACCCCACACTCAACAGGACTCTGCGTCTTCACTCTTTCCTAACAACCCTAAACATAACCCTAACCGCAACAAGAAGCTGAACCCGAGTTAGACCCGAAAAAACACGTACGGTGCCACTTTCTGCCATCAAAAAGTGCTCTCAGCGGAAGCCTTTGGGTACACCTGAACTCCCTGGGGGAGCCTTTACGCAACCCCACACTCAACAGGACTCTGCGTCTTCACTCTTTCCTAACAACCCTAAACATAACCCTAACCGCAACAAGAAGCTGAACCCGAGTTAGACCCGAAAAAACACGTACGGTGCCACTTTCTGCCATCAAAAAGTGCTCTCAGCGGAAGCCTTTGGGTACACCTGAACTCCCTGGGGGAGCCTTTACGCAACCCCACACTCAACAGGACTCTGCGTCTTCACTCTTTCCTAACAACCCTAAACATAACCCTAACCGCAACAAGAAGCTGAACCCGAGTTAGACCCGAAAAAACACGTACGGTGCCACTTTCTGCCATCAAAAAGTGCTCTCAGCGGAAGCCTTTGGGTACACCTGAACTCCCTGGGGGAGCCTTTACGCAACCCCACACTCAACAGGACTCTGCGTCTTCACTCTTTCCTAACAACCCTAAACATAACCCTAACCGCAACAAGAAGCTCAACCCGAGTTAGACCCGAAAAAACACGTACGGTGCCACTTTCTGCCATCAAAAAGTGCTCTCAGCGGAAGCCTTTGGGTACACCTGAACTCCCTGGGGGAGCCTTTACGCAACCCCACACTCAACAGGACTCTGCGTCTTCACTCTTTCCTAACAACCCTAAACATAACCCTAACCGCAACAAGAAGCTGAACCCGAGTTAGACCCGAAAAAACACGTACGGTGCCACTTTCTGCCATCAAAAAGTGCTCTCAGCGGAAGCCTTTGGGTACACCTGAACTCCCTGGGGGAGCCTTTACGCAACCCCACACTCAACAGGACTCTGCGTCTTCACTCTTTCCTAACAACCCTAAACATAACCCTAACCGCAACAAGAAGCTGAACCCGAGTTAGACCCGAAAAAACACGTACGGTGCCACTTTCTGCCATCAAAAAGTGCTCTCAGCGGAAGCCTTTGGGTACACCTGAACTCCCTGGGGGAGCCTTTACGCAACCCCACACTCAACAGGACTCTGCGTCTTCACTCTTTCCTAACAACCCTAAACATAACCCTAACCGCAACAAGAAGCTGAACCCGAGTTAGACCCGAAAAAACACGTACGGTGCCACTTTCTGCCATCAAAAAGTGCTCTCAGCGGAAGCCTTTGGGTACACCTGAACTCCCTGGGGGAGCCTTTACGCAACCCCACACTCAACAGGACTCTGCGTCTTCACTCTTTCCTAACAACCCTAAACATAACCCTAACCGCAACAAGAAGCTGAACCCGAGTTAGACCCGAAAAAACACGTACGGTGCCACTTTCTGCCATCAAAAAGTGCTCTCAGCGGAAGCCTTTGGGTACACGTGAACTCCCTGGGGGAGCCTTTACGCAACCCCACACTCAACAGGACTCTGCGTCTTCACTCTTTCCTAACAACCCTAAACATAACCCTAACCGCAACAAGAAGCTGAACCCGAGTTAGACCCGAAAAAACACGTACGGTGCCACTTTCTGCCATCAAAAAGTGCTCTCAGCGGAAGCCTTTGGGTACACCTGAACTCCCTGGGGGAGCCTTTACGCAACCCCACACTCAACAGGACTCTGCGTCTTCACTCTTTCCTAACAACCCTAAACATAACCCTAACCGCAACAAGAAGCTGAACCCGAGTTAGACCCGAAAAAACACGTACGGTGCCACTTTCTGCCATCAAAAAGTGCTCTCAGCGGAAGCCTTTGGGTACACCTGAACTCCCTGGGGGAGCCTTTACGCAACCCCACACTCAACAGGACTCTGCGTCTTCACTCTTTCCTAACAACCCTAAACATAACCCTAACCGCAACAAGAAGCTCAACCCGAGTTAGACCCGAAAAAACACGTACGGTGCCACTTTCTGCCATCAAAAAGTGCTCTCAGCGGAAGCCTTTGGGTACACGTGAACTCCCTGGGGGAGCCTTTACGCAACCCCACACTCAACAGGACTCTGCGCCTTCACTCTTTCGTAACAACCCTAAACATAACCCTAACCGCAACAAGAAGCTGAACCCGAGTTAGACCCGAAAAAACACGTACGGTGCCACTTTCTGCCATCAAAAAGTGCTCTCAGCGGAAGCCTTTGGGTACACGTGAACTCCCTGGGGGAGCCTTTACGCAACCCCACACTCAACAGGACTCTGCGTCTTCACTCTTTCCTAACAACCCTAAACATAACCCTAACCGCAACAAGAAGCTGAACCCGAGTTAGACCCGAAAAAACACGTACGGTGCCACTTTCTGCCATCAAAAAGTGCTCTCAGCGGAAGCCTTTGGGTACACCTGAACTCCCTGGGGGAGCCTTTACGCAACCCCACACTCAACAGGACTCTGCGTCTTCACTCTTTCCTAACAACCCTAAACATAACCCTAACCGCAACAAGAAGCTGAACCCGAGTTAGACCCGAAAAAACACGTACGGTGCCACTTTCTGCCATCAAAAAGTGCTCTCAGCGGAAGCCTTTGGGTACACCTGAACTCCCTGGGGGAGCCTTTACGCAACCCCACACTCAACAGGACTCTGCGTCTTCACTCTTTCCTAACAACCCTAAACATAACCCTAACCGCAACAAGAAGCTGAACCCGAGTTAGACCCGAAAAAACACGTACGGTGCCACTTTCTGCCATCAAAAAGTGCTCTCAGCGGAAGCCTTTGGGTACACCTGAACTCCCTGGGGGAGCCTTTACGCAACCCCACACTCAACAGGACTCTGCGTCTTCGCTCTTTCCTAACAACCCTAAACATAACCCTAACCGCAACAAGAAGCTGAACCCGAGTTAGACCCGAAAAAACACGTACGGTGCCACTTTCTGCCATCAAAAAGTGCTCTCAGCGGAAGCCTTTGGGTACACCTGAACTCCCTGGGGGAGCCTTTACGCAACCCCACACTCAACAGGACTCTGCGTCTTCACTCTTTCCTAACAACCCTAAACATAACCCTAACCGCAACAAGAAGCTGAACCCGAGTTAGACCCGAAAAAACACGTACGGTGCCACTTTCTGCCATCAAAAAGTGCTCTCAGCGGAAGCCTTTGGGTACACCTGAACTCCCTGGGGGAGCATTTACGCAACCCCACACTCAACAGGACTCTGCGTCTTCACTCTTTCCTAACAACCCTAAACATAACCCTAACCGCAACAAGAAGCTGAACCCGAGTTAGACCCGAAAAAACACGTACGGTGCCACTTTCTGCCATCAAAAAGTGCTCTCAGCGGAAGCCTTTGGGTACACCTGAACTCCCTGGGGGAGCCTTTACGCAACCCCACACTCAACAGGACTCTGCGTCTTCACTCTTTCCTAACAACCCTAAACATAACCCTAACCGCAACAAGAAGCTGAACCCGAGTTAGACCCGAAAAAACACGTACGGTGCCACTTTCTGCCATCAAAAAGTGCTCTCAGCGGAAGCCTTTGGGTACACGTGAACTCCCTGGGGGAGCCTTTACGCAACCCCACACTCAACAGGACTCTGCGTCTTCACTCTTTCCTAACAACCCTAAACATAACCCTAACCGCAACAAGAAGCTGAACCCGAGTTAGACCCGAAAAAACACGTACGGTGCCACTTTCTGCCATCAAAAAGTGCTCTCAGCGGAAGCCTTTGGGTACACCTGAACTCCCTGGGGGAGCCTTTACGCAACCCCACACTCAACAGGACTCTGCGTCTTCACTCTTTCCTAACAACCCTAAACATAACCCTAACCGCAACAAGAAGCTGAACCCGAGTTAGACCCGAAAAAACACGTACGGTGCCACTTTCTGCCATCAAAAAGTGCTCTCAGCGGAAGCCTTTGGGTACACCTGAACTCCCTGGGGGAGCCTTTACGCAACCCCACACTCAACAGGACTCTGCGTCTTCGCTCTTTCCTAACAACCCTAAACATAACCCTAACCGCAACAAGAAGCTGTACCCGAGTTTGACCCGAAAAAACACGTACGGTGCCACTTTCTGCCATCCAAAAGTGCTCTCAGCGGAAGCCTTTGGGTACACCTGAACTCCCTGGGGGAGCCTTTACGCAACCCCACACTCAACAGGACTCTGCGTCTTCACTCTTTCCTAACAACCCTAAACATAACCCTAACCGCAACAAGAAGCTGAACCCGAGTTAGACCCGAAAAAACACGTACGGTGCCACTTTCTGCCATCCAAAAGTGCTCTCAGCGGAAGCCTTTGGGTACACCTGAACTCCCTGGGGGAGCCTTTACGCAACCCCACACTCAACAGGACTCTGCGTCTTCGCTCTTTCCTAACAACCCTAAACATAACCCTAACCGCAACAAGAAGCTGAACCCGAGTTAGACCCGAAAAAACACGTACGGTGCCACTTTCTGCCATCAAAAAGTGCTCTCAGCGGAAGCCTTTGGGTACACCTGAACTCCCTGGGGGAGCCTTTACGCAACCCCACACTCAACAGGACTCTGCGTCTTCACTCTTTCCGAACAACCCTAAAAATAACCCTAACCGCAACAAGAAGCTGAACCCGAGTTAGACCCGAAAAAACACGTACGGTGCCACTTTCTGCCATCAAAAAGTGCTCTCAGCGGAAGCCTTTGGGTACACCTGAACTCCCTGGGGGAGCCTTTACGCAACCCCACACTCAACAGGACTCTGCGTCTTCACTCTTTCCTAACAACCCTAAACATAACCCTAACCGCAACAAGAAGCTGAACCCGAGTTAGACCCGAAAAAACACGTACGGTGCCACTTTCTGCCATCAAAAAGTGCTCTCAGCGGAAGCCTTTGGGTACACCTGAACTCCCTGGGGGAGCCTTTACGCAACCCCACACTCAACAGGACTCTGCGTCTTCACTCTTTCCTAACAACCCTAAACATAACCCTAACCGCAACAAGAAGCTGAACCCGAGTTAGACCCGAAAAAACACGTACGGTGCCACTTTCTGCCATCAAAAAGTGCTCTCAGCGGAAGCCTTTGGGTACACCTGAACTCCCTGGGGGAGCCTTTACGCAACCCCACACTCAACAGGACTCTGCGTCTTCGCTCTTTCCTAACAACCCTAAACATAACCCTAACCGCAACAAGAAGCTGAACCCGAGTTAGACCCGAAAAAACACGTACGGTGCCACTTTCTGCCATCCAAAAGTGCTCTCAGCGGAAGCCTTTGGGTACACCTGAACTCCCTGGGGGAGCCTTTACGCAACCGCACACTCAACAGGACTCTGCGTCTTCACTCTTTCCTAACAACCCTAAACATAACCCTAACCGCAACAAGAAGCTGAACCCGAGTTAGACCCGAAAAAACACGTACGGTGCCACTTTCTGCCATCAAAAAGTGCTCTCAGCGGAAGCCTTTGGGTACACCTGAACTCCCTGGGGGAGCCTTTACGCAACCTCACACTCAACAGGACTCTGCGTCTTCACTCTTTCCTAACAACCCTAAACATAACCCTAACCGCAACAAGAAGCTGAACCCGAGTTAGACCCGAAAAAACACGTACGGTGCCACTTTCTGCCATCAAAAAGTGCTCTCAGCGGAAGCCTTTGGGTACACCTGAACTCCCTGGGGGAGCCTTTACGCAACCCCACACTCAACAGGACTCTGCGTCTTCACTCTTTCCTAACAACCCTAAACATAACCCTAACCGCAACAAGAAGCTCAACCCGAGTTAGACCCGAAAAAACACGTACGGTGCCACTTTCTGCCATCAAAAAGTGCTCTCAGCGGAAGCCTTTGGGTACACCTGAACTCCCTGGGGGAGCCTTTACGCAACCCCACACTCAACAGGACTCTGCGTCTTCACTCTTTCCTAACAACCCTGAACATAACCCTAACCGCAACAAGAAGCTGAACCCGAGTTAGACCCGAAAAAACACGTACGGTGCCACTTTCTGCCATCAAAAAGTGCTCTCAGCGGAAGCCTTTGGGTACACCTGAACTCCCTGGGGGAGCCTTTACGCAACCCCACACTCAACAGGACTCTGCGTCTTCACTCTTTCCTAACAACCCTGAACATAACCCTAACCGCAACAAGAAGCTGAACCCGAGTTAGACCCGAAAAAACACGTACGGTGCCACTTTCTGCCATCAAAAAGTGCTCTCAGCGGAAGCCTTTGGGTACACCTGAACTCCCTGGGGGAGCCTTTACGCAACCCCACACTCAACAGGACTCTGCGTCTTCACTCTTTCCTAACAACCCTAAACATAACCCTAACCGCAACAAGAAGCTGAACCCGAGTTAGACCCGAAAAAACACGTACGGTGCCACTTTCTGCCATCCAAAAGTGCTCTCAGCGGAAGCCTTTGGGTACACCTGAACTCCCTGGGGGAGCCTTTACGCAACCCCACACTCAACAGGACTCTGCGTCTTCGCTCTTTCCTAACAACCCTAAACATAACCCTAACCGCAACAAGAAGCTGAACCCGAGTTAGACCCGAAAAAACACGTACGGTGCCACTTTCTGCCATCCAAAAGTGCTCTCAGCGGAAGCCTTTGGGTACACCTGAACTCCCTGGGGGAGCCTTTACGCAACCCCACACTCAACAGGACTCTGCGTCTTCACTCTTTCCTAACAACCCTAAACATAACCCTAACCGCAACAAGAAGCTGAACCCGAGTTAGACCCGAAAAAACACGTACGGTGCCACTTTCTGCCATCAAAAAGTGCTCTCAGCGGAAGCCTTTGGGTACACCTGAACTCCCTGGGGGAGCCTTTACGCAACCCCACACTCAACAGGACTCTGCGTCTTCACTCTTTCCTAACAACCCTAAACATAACCCTAACCGCAACAAGAAGCTGAACCCGAGTTAGACCCGAAAAAACACGTACGGTGCCACTTTCTGCCATCAAAAAGTGCTCTCAGCGGAAGCCTTTGGGTACACGTGAACTCCCTGGGGGAGCCTTTACGCAACCCCACACTCAACAGGACTCTGCGTCTTCACTCTTTCCTAACAACCCTAAACATAACCCTAACCGCAACAAGAAGCTGAACCCGAGTTAGACCCGAAAAAACACGTACGGTGCCACTTTCTGCCATCAAAAAGTGCTCTCAGCGGAAGCCTTTGGGTACACCTGAACTCCCTGGGGGAGCCTTTACGCAACCCCACACTCAACAGGACTCTGCGTCTTCACTCTTTCCTAACAACCCTAAACATAACCCTAACCGCAACAAGAAGCTGAACCCGAGTTAGACCCGAAAAAACACGTACGGTGCCACTTTCTGCCATCAAAAAGTGCTCTCAGCGGAAGCCTTTGGGTACACCTGAACTCCCTGGGGGAGCCTTTACGCAACCCCACACTCAACAGGACTCTGCGTCTTCACTCTTTCCTAACAACCCTAAACATAACCCTAACCGCAACAAGAAGCTCAACCCGAGTTAGACCCGAAAAAACACGTACGGTGCCACTTTCTGCCATCAAAAAGTGCTCTCAGCGGAAGCCTTTGGGTACACCTGAACTCCCTGGGGGAGCCTTTACGCAACCCCACACTCAACAGGACTCTGCGTCTTCGCTCTTTCCTAACAACCCTAAACATAACCCTAACCGCAACAAGAAGCTGAACCCGAGTTAGACCCGAAAAAACACGTACGGTGCCACTTTCTGCCATCCAAAAGTGCTCTCAGCGGAAGCCTTTGGGTACACCTGAACTCCCTGGGGGAGCCTTTACGCAACCCCACACTCAACAGGACTCTGCGTCTTCACTCTTTCCTAACAACCCTAAACATAACCCTAACCGCAACAAGAAGCTGAACCCGAGTTAGACCCGAAAAAACACGTACGGTGCCACTTTCTGCCATCAAAAAGTGCTCTCAGCGGAAGCCTTTGGGTACACGTGAACTCCCTGGGGGAGCCTTTACGCAACCCCACACTCAACAGGACTCTGCGTCTTCACTCTTTCCGAACAACCCTAAACATAACCCTAACCGCAACAAGAAGCTGAACCCGAGTTAGACCCGAAAAAACACGTACGGTGCCACTTTCTGCCATCCAAAAGTGCTCTCAGCGGAAGCCTTTGGGTACACCTGAACTCCCTGGGGGAGCCTTTACGCAACCCCACACTCAACAGGACTCTGCGTCTTCACTCTTTCCTAACAACCCTAAACATAACCCTAACCGCAACAAGAAGCTGAACCCGAGTTAGACCCGAAAAAACACGTACGGTGCCACTTTCTGCCATCAAAAAGTGCTCTCAGCGGAAGCCTTTGGGTACACCTGAACTCCCTGGGGGAGCCTTTACGCAACCCCACACTCAACAGGACTCTGCGTCTTCGCTCTTTCCTAACAACCCTAAACATAACCCTAACCGCAACAAGAAGCTGAACCCGAGTTAGACCCGAAAAAACACGTACGGTGCCACTTTCTGCCATCCAAAAGTGCTCTCAGCGGAAGCCTTTGGGTACACCTGAACTCCCTGGGGGAGCCTTTACGCAACCGCACACTCAACAGGACTCTGCGTCTTCACTCTTTCCTAACAACCCTAAACATAACCCTAACCGCAACAAGAAGCTGAACCCGAGTTAGACCCGAAAAAACACGTACGGTGCCACTTTCTGCCATCAAAAAGTGCTCTCAGCGGAAGCCTTTGGGTACACCTGAACTCCCTGGGGGAGCCTTTACGCAACCTCACACTCAACAGGACTCTGTGTCTTCACTCTTTCCTAACAACCCTAAACATAACCCTAACCGCAACAAGAAGCTGAACCCGAGTTAGACCCGAAAAAACACGTACGGTGCCACTTTCTGCCATCCAAAAGTGCTCTCAGCGGAAGCCTTTGGGTACACCTGAACTCCCTGGGGGAGCCTTTACGCAACCGCACACTCAACAGGACTCTGCGTCTTCACTCTTTCCTAACAACCCTAAACATAACCCTAACCGCAACAAGAAGCTGAACCCGAGTTAGACCCGAAAAAACACGTACGGTGCCACTTTCTGCCATCAAAAAGTGCTCTCAGCGGAAGCCTTTGGGTACACCTGAACTCCCTGGGGGAGCCTTTACGCAACCCCACACTCAACAGGACTCTGCGTCTTCGCTCTTTCCTAAGAACCCTAAACATAACCCTAACCGCAACAAGAAGCTGAACCCGAGTTAGACCCGAAAAAACACGTACGGTGCCACTTTCTGCCATCCAAAAGTGCTCTCAGCGGAAGCCTTTGGGTACACCTGAACTCCCTGGGGGAGCCTTTACGCAACCGCACACTCAACAGGACTCTGCGTCTTCACTCTTTCCTAACAACCCTAAACATAACCCTAACCGCAACAAGAAGCTGAACCCGAGTTAGACCCGAAAAAACACGTACGGTGCCACTTTCTGCCATCAAAAAGTGCTCTCAGCGGAAGCCTTTGGGTACACCTGAACTCCCTGGGGGAGCCTTTACGCAACCTCACACTCAACAGGACTCTGCGTCTTCACTCTTTCCTAACAACCCTAAACATAACCCTAACCGCAACAAGAAGCTGAACCCGAGTTAGACCCGAAAAAACACGTACGGTGCCACTTTCTGCCATCAAAAAGTGCTCTCAGCGGAAGCCTTTGGGTACACCTGAACTCCCTGGGGGAGCCTTTACGCAACCCCACACTCAACAGGACTCTGCGTCTTCACTCTTTCCTAACAACCCTAAACATAACCCTAACCGCAACAAGAAGCTCAACCCGAGTTAGACCCGAAAAAACACGTACGGTGCCACTTTCTGCCATCAAAAAGTGCTCTCAGCGGAAGCCTTTGGGTACACCTGAACTCCCTGGGGGAGCCTTTACGCAACCCCACACTCAACAGGACTCTGCGTCTTCACTCTTTCCTAACAACCCTGAACATAACCCTAACCGCAACAAGAAGCTCAACCCGAGTTAGACCCGAAAAAACACGTACGGTGCCACTTTCTGCCATCAAAAAGTGCTCTCAGCGGAAGCCTTTGGGTACACCTGAACTCCCTGGGGGAGCCTTTACGCAACCCCACACTCAACAGGACTCTGCGTCTTCACTCTTTCCTAACAACCCTAAACATAACCCTAACCGCAAAAAGAAGCTGAACCCGAGTTAGACCCGAAAAAACACGTACGGTGCCACTTTCTGCCATCCAAAAGTGCTCTCAGCGGAAGCCTTTGGGTACACCTGAACTTCCTGGGGGAGCCTTTACGCAACCCCACACTCAACAGGACTCTGCGTCTTCGCTCTTTCCTAACAACCCTAAACATAACCCTAACCGCAACAAGAAGCTGAACCCGAGTTAGACCCGAAAAAACACGTACGGTGCCACTTTCTGCCATCAAAAAGTGCTCTCAGCGGAAGCCTTTGGGTACACCTGAACTCCCTGGGGGAGCCTTTACGCAACCCCACACTCAACAGGACTCTGCGTCTTCACTCTTTCCTAACAACCCTAAACATAACCCTAACCGCAACAAGAAGCTGAACCCGAGTTAGACCCGAAAAAACACGTACGGTGCCACTTTCTGCCATCAAAAAGTGCTCTCAGCGGAAGCCTTTGGGTACACGTGAACTCCCTGGGGGAGCCTTTACGCAACCCCACACTCAACAGGACTCTGCGTCTTCACTCTTTCCTAACAACCCTAAACATAACCCTAACCGCAACAAGAAGCTCAACCCGAGTTAGACCCGAAAAAACACGTACGGTGCCACTTTCTGCCATCAAAAAGTGCTCTCAGCGGAAGCCTTTGGGTACACCTGAACTCCCTGGGGGAGCCTTTACGCAACCCCACACTCAACAGGACTCTGCGTCTTCACTCTTTCCTAACAACCCTAAACATAACCCTAACCGCAACAAGAAGCTGAACCCGAGTTAGACCCGAAAAAACACGTACGGTGCCACTTTCTGCCATCAAAAAGTGCTCTCAGCGGAAGCCTTTGGGTACACCTGAACTCCCTGGGGGAGCCTTTACGCAACCCCACACTCAACAGGACTCTGCGTCTTCACTCTTTCCTAACAACCCTAAACATAACCCTAACCGCAACAAGAAGCTGAACCCGAGTTAGACCCGAAAAAACACGTACGGTGCCACTTTCTGCCATCAAAAAGTGCTCTCAGCGGAAGCCTTTGGGTACACGTGAACTCCCTGGGGGAGCCTTTACGCAACCCCACACTCAACAGGACTCTGCGTCTTCGCTCTTTCCGAACAACCCTAAACATAACCCTAACCGCAACAAGAAGCTGAACCCGAGTTAGACCCGAAAAAACACGTACGGTGCCACTTTCTGCCATCCAAAAGTGCTCTCAGCGGAAGCCTTTGGGTACACCTGAACTCCCTGGGGGAGCCTTTACGCAACCCCACACTCAACAGGACTCTGCGTCTTCACTCTTTCCTAACAACCCTAAACATAACCCTAACCGCAACAAGAAGCTGAACCCGAGTTAGACCCGAAAAAACACGTACGGTGCCACTTTCTGCCATCAAAAAGTGCTCTCAGCGGAAGCCTTTGGGTACACCTGAACTCCCTGGGGGAGCCTTTACGCAACCCCACACTCAACAGGACTCTGCGTCTTCACTCTTTCCTAACAACCCTAAACATAACCCTAACCGCAACAAGAAGCTGAACCCGAGTTAGACCCGAAAAAACACGTACGGTGCCACTTTCTGCCATCCAAAAGTGCTCTCAGCGGAAGCCTTTGGGTACACCTGAACTCCCTGGGGGAGCCTTTACGCAACCGCACACTCAACAGGACTCTGCGTCTTCACTCTTTCCTAACAACCCTAAACATAACCCTAACCGCAACAAGAAGCTGAACCCGAGTTAGACCCGAAAAAACACGTACGGTGCCACTTTCTGCCATCAAAAAGTGCTCTCAGCGGAAGCCTTTGGGTACACCTGAACTCCCTGGGGGAGCCTTTACGCAACCCCACACTCAACAGGACTCTGCGTCTTCACTCTTTCCTAACAACCCTAAACATAACCCTAACCGCAACAAGAAGCTGAACCCGAGTTAGACCCGAAAAAACACGTACGGTGCCACTTTCTGCCATCAAAAAGTGCTCTCAGCGGAAGCCTTTGGATACACGTGAACTCCCTGGGGGAGCCTTTACGCAACCCCACACTCAACAGGACTCTGCGTCTTCACTCTTTCCTAACAACCCTAAACATAACCCTAACCGCAACAAGAAGCTGAACCCGAGTTAGACCCGAAAAAACACGTACGGTGCCACTTTCTGCCATCCAAAAGTGCTCTCAGCGGAAGCCTTTGGGTACACCTGAACTCCCTGGGGGAGCCTTTACGCAACCCCACACTCAACAGGACTCTGCGTCTTCACTCTTTCCTAACAACCCTAAACATAACCCTAACCGCAACAAGAAGCTGAACCCGAGTTAGACCCGAAAAAACACGTACGGTGCCACTTTCTGCCATCCAAAAGTGCTCTCAGCGGAAGCCTTTGGGTACACCTGAACTCCCTGGGGGAGCCTTTACGCAACCCCACACTCAACAGGACTCTGCGTCTTCACTCTTTCCTAACAACCCTAAACATAACCCTAACCGCAACAAGAAGCTGAACCCGAGTTAGACCCGAAAAAACACGTACGGTGCCACTTTCTGCCATCAAAAAGTGCTCTCAGCGGAAGCCTTTGGGTACACCTGAACTCCCTGGGGGAGCCTTTACGCAACCCCACACTCAACAGGACTCTGCGTCTTCACTCTTTCCTAACAACCCTAAACATAACCCTAACCGCAACAAGAAGCTGAACCCGAGTTAGACCCGAAAAAACACGTACGGTGCCACTTTCTGCCATCAAAAAGTGCTCTCAGCGGAAGCCTTTGGGTACACCTGAACTCCCTGGGGGAGCCTTTACGCAACCCCACACTCAACAGGACTCTGCGTCTTCACTCTTTCCTAACAACCCTAAACATAACCCTAACCGCAACAAGAAGCTGAACCCGAGTTAGACCCGAAAAAACACGTACGGTGCCACTTTCTGCCATCAAAAAGTGCTCTCAGCGGAAGCCTTTGGGTACACCTGAACTCCCTGGGGGAGCCTTTACGCAACCCCACACTCAACAGGACTCTGCGTCTTCGCTCTTTCCTAACAACCCTAAACATAACCCTAACCGCAACAAGAAGCTCAACCCGAGTTAGACCCGAAAAAACACGTACGGTGCCACTTTCTGCCATCCAAAAGTGCTCTCAGCGGAAGCCTTTGGGTACACCTGAACTCCCTGGGGGAGCCTTTACGCAACCGCACACTCAACAGGACTCTGCGTCTTCACTCTTTCCTAACAACCCTAAACATAACCCTAACCGCAACAAGAAGCTGAACCCGAGTTAGACCCGAAAAAACACGTACGGTGCCACTTTCTGCCATCAAAAAGTGCTCTCAGCGGAAGCCTTTGGGTACACCTGAACTCCCTGGGGGAGCCTTTACGCAACCTCACACTCAACAGGACTCTGCGTCTTCACTCTTTCCTAACAACCCTAAACATAACCCTAACCGCAACAAGAAGCTGAACCCGAGTTAGACCCGAAAAAACACGTACGGTGCCACTTTCTGCCATCAAAAAGTGCTCTCAGCGGAAGCCTTTGGGTACACCTGAACTCCCTGGGGGAGCCTTTACGCAACCCCACACTCAACAGGACTCTGCATCTTCACTCTTTCCTAACAACCCTAAACATAACCCTAACCGCAACAAGAAGCTCAACCCGAGTTAGACCCGAAAAAACACGTACGGTGCCACTTTCTGCCATCAAAAAGTGCTCTCAGCGGAAGCCTTTGGGTACACCTGAACTCCCTGGGGGAGCCTTTACGCAACCCCACACTCAACAGGACTCTGCGTCTTCACTCTTTCCTAACAACCCTAAACATAACCCTAACCGCAACAAGAAGCTGAACCCGAGTTAGACCCGAAAAAACACGTACGGTGCCACTTTCTGCCATCCAAAAGTGCTCTCAGCGGAAGCCTTTGGGTACACCTGAACTCCCTGGGGGAGCCTTTACGCAACCCCACACTCAACAGGACTCTGCGTCTTCACTCTTTCCTAACAACCCTAAACATAACCCTAACCGCAACAAGAAGCTGAACCCGAGTTAGACCCGAAAAAACACGTACGGTGCCACTTTCTGCCATCAAAAAGTGCTCTCAGCGGAAGCCTTTGGGTACACCTGAACTCCCTGGGGGAGCCTTTACGCAACCCCACACTCAACAGGACTCTGCGTCTTCACTCTTTCCTAACAACCCTAAACATAACCCTAACCGCAACAAGAAGCTGAACCCGAGTTAGACCCGAAAAAACACGTACGGTGCCACTTTCTGCCATCAAAAAGTGCTCTCAGCGGAAGCCTTTGGGTACACGTGAACTCCCTGGGGGAGCCTTTACGCAACCCCACACTCAACAGGACTCTGCGTCTTCACTCTTTCCTAACAACCCTAAACATAACCCTAACCGCAACAAGAAGCTGAACCCGAGTTAGACCCGAAAAAACACGTACGGTGCCACTTTCTGCCATCCAAAAGTGCTCTCAGCGGAAGCCTTTGGGTACACCTGAACTCCCTGGGGGAGCCTTTACGCAACCCCACACTCAACAGGACTCTGCGTCTTCACTCTTTCCTAACAACCCTAAACATAACCCTAACCGCAACAAGAAGCTGAACCCGAGTTAGACCCGAAAAAACACGTACGGTGCCACTTTCTGCCATCAAAAAGTGCTCTCAGCGAAAGCCTTTGGGTACACGTGAACTCCCTGGGGGAGCCTTTACGCAACCCCACACTCAACAGGACTCTGCGTCTTCACTCTTTCCTAACAACCCTAAACATAACCCTAACCGCAACAAGAAGCTGAACCCGAGTTAGACCCGAAAAAACACGTACGGTGCCACTTTCTGCCATCAAAAAGTGCTCTGAGCGGAAGCCTTTGGGTACACGTGAACTCCCTGGGGGAGCCTTTACGCAACCCCACACTCAACAGGACTCTGCGTCTTCACTCTTTCCTAACAACCCTAAACATAACCCTAACCGCAACAAGAAGCTGAACCCGAGTTAGACCCGAAAAAACACGTACGGTGCCACTTTCTGCCATCAAAAAGTGCTCTCAGCGGAAGCCTTTGGGTACACCTGAACTCCCTGGGGGAGCCTTTACGCAACCCCACACTCAACAGGACTCTGCGTCTTCACTCTTTCCTAACAACCCTAAACATAACCCTAACCGCAACAAGAAGCTGAACCCGAGTTAGACCCGAAAAAACACGTACGGTGCCACTTTCTGCCATCAAAAAGTGCTCTCAGCGGAAGCCTTTGGGTACACCTGAACTCCCTGGGGGAGCCTTTACGCAACCCCACACTCAACAGGACTCTGCGTCTTCACTCTTTCCTAACAACCCTAAACATAACCCTAACCGCAACAAGAAGCTGAACCCGAGTTAGACCCGAAAAAACACGTACGGTGCCACTTTCTGCCATCAAAAAGTGCTCTCAGCGGAAGCCTTTGGGTACACCTGAACTCCCTGGGGGAGCCTTTACGCAACCCCACACTCAACAGGACTCTGCGTCTTCGCTCTTTCCTAACAACCCTAAACATAACCCTAACCGCAACAAGAAGCTGAACCCGAGTTAGACCCGAAAAAACACGTACGGTGCCACTTTCTGCCATCAAAAAGTGCTCTCAGCGGAAGCCTTTGGGTACACCTGAACTCCCTGGGGGAGCCTTTACGCAACCTCACACTCAACAGGACTCTGCGTCTTCACTCTTTCCTAACAACCCTAAACATAACCCTAACCGCAACAAGAAGCTGAACCCGAGTTAGACCCGAAAAAACACGTACGGTGCCACTTTCTGCCATCAAAAAGTGCTCTCAGCGGAAGCCTTTGGGTACACCTGAACTCCCTGGGGGAGCCTTTACGCAACCCCACACTCAACAGGACTCTGCGTCTTCACTCTTTCCTAACAACCCTAAACATAACCCTAACCGCAACAAGAAGCTGAACCCGAGTTAGACCCGAAAAAACACGTACGGTGCCACTTTCTGCCATCAAAAAGTGCTCTCAGCGGAAGCCTTTGGGTACACCTGAACTCCCTGGGGGAGCCTTTATGCAACCCCACACTCAACAGGACTCTGCGTCTTCACTCTTTCCTAACAACCCTAAACGTAACCCTAACCGCAACAAGAAGCTGAACCCGAGTTAGACCCGAAAAAACACGTACGGTGCCACTTTCTGCCATCAAAAAGTGCTCTCAGCGGAAGCCTTTGGGTACACCTGAACTCCCTGGGGGAGCCTTTACGCAACCCCACACTCAACAGGACTCTGCGTCTTCACTCTTTCCTAACAACCCTAAACATAACCCTAACCGCAACAAGAAGCTGAACCCGAGTTAGACCCGAAAAAACACGTACGGTGCCACTTTCTGCCATCAAAAAGTGCTCTCAGCGGAAGCCTTTGGGTACACCTGAACTCCCTGGGGGAGCCTTTACGCAACCCCACACTCAACAGGACTCTGCGCCTTCACTCTTTCCTAACAACCCTAAACATAACCCTAACCGCAACAAGAAGCTGAACCCGAATTAGACCCGAAAAAACACGTACGGTGCCACTTTCTGCCATCAAAAAGTGCTCTCAGCGGAAGCCTTTGGGTACACCTGAACTCCCTGGCGGAGCCTTTACGCAACCCCACACTCAACAGGACTCTGCATCTTCACTCTTTCCTAACAACCCTAAACATAACCCTAACCGCAACAAGAAGCTGAACCCGAGTTAGACCCGAAAAAACACGTACGGTGCCACTTTCTGCCATCAAAAAGTGCTCTCAGCGGAAGCCTTTGGGTACACCTGAACTCCCTGGGGGAGTCTTTACGCAACCCCACACTCAACAGGACTCTGCGTCTTCACTCTTTCCTAACAACCCTAAACATAACCCTAACCGCAACAAGAAGCTGAACCCGAGTTAGACCCGAAAAAACACGTACGGTGCCACTTTCTGCCATCAAAAAGTGCTCTCAGCGGAAGCCTTTGGGTACACCTGAACTCCCTGGGGGAGCCTTTACGCAACCCCACACTCAACAGGACTCTGCGTCTTCACTCTTTCCTAACAACCCTAAACATAACCCTAACCACAACAAGAAGGTGAACCCGAGTTAGACCCGAAAAAACACGTACGGTGCCACTTTCTGCCATCAAAAAGTGCTCTCAGCGGAAGCCTTTGGGTACACCTGAACTCCCTGGGGGAGCCTTTACGCAACCCCACACTCAACAGGACTCTGCGTCTTCACTCTTTCCTAACAACCCTAAACATAACCCTAACCGCAACAAGAAGCTGAACCCGAGTTAGACCCGAAAAAACACGTACGGTGCCACTTTCTGCCATCAAAAAGTGCTCTCAGCGGAAGCCTTTGGGTACACCTGAACTCCCTGGGGGAGCCTTTACGCAACCCCACACTCAACAGGACTCTGCGTCTTCACTCTTTCCTAACAACCCTAAACATAACCCTAACCGCAACAAGAAGCTGAACCCGAGTTAGACCCGAAAAAACACGTACGGTGCCACTTTCTGCCATCAAAAAGTGCTCTCAGCGGAAGCCTTTGGGTACACGTGAACTCCCTGGGGGAGCCTTTACGCAACCCCACACTCAACAGGACTCTGCGCCTTCACTCTTTCCTAACAACCCTAAACATAACCCTAACCGCAACAAGAAGCTCAACCCGAGTTAGACCCGAAAAAACACGTACGGTGCCACTTTCTGCCATCAAAAAGTGCTCTCAGCGGAAGCCTTTGGGTACACCTGAACTCCCTGGCGGAGCCTTTACGCAACCCCACACTCAACAGGACTCTGCGTCTTCACTCTTTCCTAACAACCCTAAACATAACCCTAACCGCAACAAGAAGCTGAACCCGAGTTAGACCCGAAAAAACACGTACGGTGCCACTTTCTGCCATCAAAAAGTGCTCTCAGCGGAAGCCTTTGGGTACACCTGAACTCCCTGGGGGAGCCTTTACGCAACCCCACACTCAACAGGACTCTGAGTCTTCACTCTTTCCTAACAACCCTAAACATAACCCTAACCGCAACAAGAAGCTGAACCCGAGTTAGACCCGAAAAAACACGTACGGTGCCACTTTCTGCCATCAAAAAGTGATCTCAGCGGAAGCCTTTGGGTACACCTGAACTCCCTGGGGGAGCCTTTACGCAACCCCACACTCAACAGGACTCTGCGTCTTCACTCTTTCCTAACAACCCTAAACATAACCCTAACCGCAACAAGAAGCTGAACCCGAGTTAGACCCGAAAAAACACGTACGGTGCCACTTTCTGCCATCCAAAAGTGCTCTCAGCGGAAGCCTTTGGGTACACCTGAACTCCCTGGGGGAGCCTTTACGCAACCCCACACTCAACAGGACTCTGCGTCTTCGCTCTTTCCTAACAACCCTAAACATAACCCTAACCGCAACAAGAAGCTGAACCCGAGTTAGACCCGAAAAAACACGTACGGTGCCACTTTCTGCCATCAAAAAGTGCTCTGAGCGGAAGCCTTTGGGTACACCTGAACTCCCTGGGGGAGCCTTTACGCAACCCCACACTCAACAGGACTCTGCGTCTTCACTCTTTCCTAACAACCCTAAACATAACCCTAACCGCAACAAGAAGCTGAACCCGAGTTAGACCCGAAAAAACACGTACGGTGCCACTTTCTGCCATCAAAAAGTGCTCTCAGCGGAAGCCTTTGGGTACACCTGAACTCCCTGGGGGAGCCTTTACGCAACCCCACACTCAACAGGACTCTGCGTCTTCACTCTTTCCTAACAACCCTAAACATAACCCTAACCGCAACAAGAAGCTGAACCCGAGTTAGACCCGAAAAAACACGTACGGTGCCACTTTCTGCCATCAAAAAGTGCTCTCAGCGGAAGCCTTTGGGTACACCTGAACTCCCTGGGGGAGCCTTTACGCAACCCCACACTCAACAGGACTCTGCGTCTTCGCTCTTTCCTAACAACCCTAAACATAACCCTAACCGCAACAAGAAGCTGAACCCGAGTTAGACCCGAAAAAACACGTACGGTGCCACTTTCTGCCATCAAAAAGTGCTCTCAGCGGAAGCCTTTGGGTACACCTGAACTCCCTGGGGGAGTCTTTACGCAACCCCACACTCAACAGGACTCTGCGTCTTCACTCTTTCCTAACAACCCTAAACATAACCCTAACCGCAACAAGAAGCTGAACCCGAGTTAGACCCGAAAAAACACGTACGGTGCCACTTTCTGCCATCAAAAAGTGCTCTGAGCGGAAGCCTTTGGGTACACCTGAACTCCCTGGGGGAGCCTTTACGCAACCCCACACTCAACAGGACTCTGCGTCTTCACTCTTTCCTAACAACACTAAACATAACCCTAACCGCAACAAGAAGCTGAACCCGAGTTAGACCCGAAAAAACACGTACGGTGCCACTTTCTGCCATCAAAAAGTGCTCTCAGCGGAAGCCTTTGGGTACACGTGAACTCCCTGGGGGAGCCTTTACGCAACCCCACACTCAACAGGACTCTGCGTCTTCACTCTTTCCTAACAACCCTAAACATAACCCTAACCGCAACAAGAAGCTGAACCCGAGTTAGACCCGAAAAAACACGCACGGTGCCACTTTCTGCCATCAAAAAGTGCTCTCAGCGGAAGCCTTTGGGTACACCTGAACTCCCTGGGGGAGCCTTTACGCAACCCCACACTCAACAGGACTCTGCGTCTTCACTCTTTCCTAACAACCCTAAACATAACCCTAACCGCAACAAGAAGCTGAACCCGAGTTAGACCCGAAAAAACACGTACGGTGCCACTTTCTGCCATCAAAAAGTGCTCTCAGCGGAAGCCTTTGGGTACACCTGAACTCCCTGGGGGAGCCTTTACGCAACCCCACACTCAACAGGACTCTGCGCCTTCACTCTTTCCTAACAACCCTAAACATAACCCTAACCGCAACAAGAAGCTGAACCCGAGTTAGACCCGAAAAAACACGTACGGTGCCACTTTCTGCCATCAAAAAGTGCTCTCAGCGGAAGCCTTTGGGTACACCTGAACTCCCTGGCGGAGCCTTTACGCAACCCCACACTCAACAGGACTCTGCGTCTTCACTCTTTCCTAACAACCCTAAACATAACCCTAACCGCAACAAGAAGCTGAACCCGAGTTAGACCCGAAAAAACACGTACGGTGCCACTTTCTGCCATCAAAAAGTGCTCTCAGCGGAAGCCTTTGGGTACACCTGAACTCCCTGGGGGAGCCTTTACGCAACCCCACACTCAACAGGACTCTGCGTCTTCACTCTTTCCTAACAACCCTAAACATAACCCTAACCGCAACAAGAAGCTCAACCCGAGTTAGACCCGAAAAAACACGTACGGTGCCACTTTCTGCCATCCAAAAGTGCTCTCAGCGGAAGCCTTTGGGTACACCTGAACTCCCTGGGGGAGCCTTTACGCAACCCCACACTCAACAGGACTCTGCGTCTTCACTCTTTCCTAACAACCCTAAACATAACCCTAACCGCAACAAGAAGCTGAACCCGAGTTAGACCCGAAAAAACACGTACGGTGCCACTTTCTGCCATCAAAAAGTGCTCTCAGCGGAAGCCTTTGGGTACACCTGAACTCCCTGGGGGAGCCTTTACGCAACCCCACACTCAACAGGACTCTGCGTCTTCACTCTTTCCTAACAACCCTAAACATAACCCTAACCGCAACAAGAAGCTGAACCCGAGTTAGACCCGAAAAAACACGTACGGTGCCACTTTCTGCCATCAAAAAGTGCTCTCAGCGGAAGCCTTTGGGTACACGTGAACTCCCTGGGGGAGCCTTTACGCAACCCCACACTCAACAGGACTCTGCGTCTTCGCTCTTTCCTAACAACCCTAAACATAACCCTAACCGCAACAAGAAGCTGAACCCGAGTTAGACCCGAAAAAACACGTACGGTGCCACTTTCTGCCATCCAAAAGTGCTCTCAGCGGAAGCCTTTGGGTACACCTGAACTCCCTGGGGGAGCCTTTACGCAACCCCACACTCAACAGGACTCTGCGTCTTCACTCTTTCCTAACAACCCTAAACATAACCCTAACCGCAACAAGAAGCTGAACCCGAGTTAGACCCGAAAAAACACGTACGGTGCCACTTTCTGCCATCAAAAAGTGCTCTCAGCGGAAGCCTTTGGGTACACCTGAACTCCCTGGGGGAGCCTTTACGCAACCTCACACTCAACAGGACTCTGCGTCTTCACTCTTTCCTAACAACCCTAAACATAACCCTAACCGCAACAAGAAGCTGAACCCGAGTTAGACCCGAAAAAACACGTACGGTGCCACTTTCTGCCATCAAAAAGTGCTCTCAGCGGAAGCCTTTGGGTACACCTGAACTCCCTGGGGGAGCCTTTACGCAACCCCGCACTCAACAGGACTCTGCGTCTTCGCTCTTTCCTAACAACCCTAAACATAACCCTAACCGCAACAAGAAGCTGAACCCGAGTTAGACCCGAAAAAACACGTACGGTGCCACTTTCTGCCATCAAAAAGTGCTCTCAGCGGAAGCCTTTGGGTACACGTGAACTCCCTGGGGGAGCCTTTACGCAACCCCACACTCAACAGGACTCTGCGTCTTCACTCTTTCCTAACAACCCTAAACATAACCCTAACCGCAACAAGAAGCTGAACCCGAGTTAGACCCGAAAAAACACGTACGGTGCCACTTTCTGCCATCAAAAAGTGCTCTCAGCGGAAGCCTTTGGGTACACCTGAACTCCCTGGGGGAGCCTTTACGCAACCCCACACTCAACAGGACTCTGCGTCTTCACTCTTTCCTAACAACCCTAAACATAACCCTAACCGCAACAAGAAGCTGAACCCGAGTTAGACCCGAAAAAACACGTACGGTGCCACTTTCTGCCATCAAAAAGTGATCTCAGCGGAAGCCTTTGGGTACACCTGAACTCCCTGGGGGAGCCTTTACGCAACCCCACACTCAACAGGACTCTGCGTCTTCACTCTTTCCTAACAACCCTAAACATAACCCTAACCGCAACAAGAAGCTGAACCCGAGTTAGACCCGAAAAAACACGTACGGTGCCACTTTCTGCCATCAAAAAGTGCTCTCAGCGGAAGCCTTTGGGTACACCTGAACTCCCTGGGGGAGCCTTTACGCAACCCCACACTCAACAGGACTCTGCGTCTTCACTCTTTCCTAACAACCCTAAACATAACCCTAACCGCAACAAGAAGCTCAACCCGAGTTAGACCCGAAAAAACACGTACGGTGCCACTTTCTGCCATCAAAAAGTGCTCTCAGCGGAAGCCTTTGGGTACACCTGAACTCCCTGGGGGAGCCTTTACGCAACCCCACACTCAACAGGACTCTGCGTCTTCACTCTTTCCTAACAACCCTAAACATAACCCTAACCGCAACAAGAAGCTGAACCCGAGTTAGACCCGAAAAAACACGTACGGTGCCACTTTCTGCCATCAAAAAGTGCTCTCAGCGGAAGCCTTTGGGTACACCTGAACTCCCTGGCGGAGCCTTTACGCAACCCCACACTCAACAGGACTCTGCGTCTTCACTCTTTCCTAACAACCCTAAACATAACCCTAGCCGCAACAAGAAGCTCAACCCGAGTTAGACCCGAAAAAACACGTACGGTGCCACTTTCTGCCATCAAAAAGTGCTCTCAGCAGAAGCCTTTGGGTACACCTGAACTCCCTGGGGGAGCCTTTACGCAACCCCACACTCAACAGGACTCTGCGTCTTCACTCTTTCCTAACAACCCTAAACATAACCCTAACCGCAACAAGAAGCTGAACCCGAGTTAGACCCGAAAAAACACGTACGGTGCCACTTTCTGCCATCAAAAAGTGCTCTCAGCGGAAGCCTTTGAGTACACCTGAACTCCCTGGGGGAGCCTTTACGCAACCCCACACTCAACAGGACTCTGCGTCTTCACTCTTTCCTAACAACCCTGAACATAACCCTAACCGCAACAAGAAGCTGAACCCGAGTTAGACCCGAAAAAACACGTACGGTGCCACTTTCTGCCATCAAAAAGTGATCTCAGCGGAAGCCTTTGGGTACACCTGAACTCCCTGGGGGAGCCTTTACGCAACCCCACACTCAACAGGACTCTGCGTCTTCACTCTTTCCTAACAACCCTAAACATAACCCTAACCGCAACAAGAAGCTCAACACGAGTTAGACCCGAAAAAACACGTACGGTGCCACTTTCTGCCATCAAAAAGTGCTCTGAGCGGAAGCCTTTGGGTACACCTGAACTCCCTGGGGGAGCCTTTACGCAACCCCACACTCAACAGGACTCTGCGTCTTCACTCTTTCCTAACAACCCTAAACATAACCCTAACCACAACAAGAAGCTGAACCCGAGTTAGACCCGAAAAAACACGTACGGTGCCACTTTCTGCCATCAAAAAGTGCTCTCAGCGGAAGCCTTTGGGTACACCTGAACTCCCTGGGGGAGTCTTTACGCAACCCCACACTCAACAGGACTCTGCGTCTTCACTCTTTCCTAACAACCCTAAACATAACCCTAACCGCAACAAGAAGCTGAACCCGAGTTAGACCCGAAAAAACACGTACGGTGCCACTTTCTGCCATCAAAAAGTGCTCTCAGCGGAAGCCTTTGGGTACACCTGAACTCCCTGGGGGAGCCTTTACGCAACCCCACACTCAACAGGACTCTGCGTCTTCACTCTTTCCTAACAACCCTAAACATAACCCTAACCGCAACAAGAAGCTGAACCCGAGTTAGACCCGAAAAAACACGTACGGTGCCACTTTCTGCCATCAAAAAGTGCTCTGAGCGGAAGCCTTTGGGTACACCTGAACTCCCTGGGGGAGCCTTTACGCAACCCCACACTCAACAGGACTCTGCGTCTTCACTCTTTCCTAACAACCCTAAACATAACCCTAACCGCAACAAGAAGCTCAACCCGAGTTAGACCCGAAAAAACACGTACGGTGCCACTTTCTGCCATCCAAAAGTGCTCTCAGCGGAAGCCTTTGGGTACACCTGAACTCCCTGGGGGAGCCTTTACGCAACCCCACACTCAACAGGACTCTGCGTCTTCACTCTTTCCTAACAACCCTAAACATAACCCTAACCGCAACAAGAAGCTGAACCCGAGTTAGACCCGAAAAAACACGTACGGTGCCACTTTCTGCCATCAAAAAGTGCTCTCAGCGGAAGCCTTTGGGTACACGTGAACTCCCTGGGGGAGCCTTTACGCAACCCCACACTCAACAGGACTCTGCGCCTTCACTCTTTCCTAACAACCCTAAACATAACCCTAACCGCAACAAGAAGCTCAACCCGAGTTAGACCCGAAAAAACACGTACGGTGCCACTTTCTGCCATCAAAAAGTGCTCTCAGCGGAAGCCTTTGGGTACACCTGAACTCCCTGGGGGAGCCTTTACGCAACCCCACACTCAACAGGACTCTGCGTCTTCACTCTTTCCTAACAACCCTAAACATAACCCTAAGCGCAACAAGAAGCTGAACCCAAGTTAGACCCGAAAAAACACGTACGGTGCCACTTTCTGCCATCCAAAAGTGCTCTCAGCGGAAGCCTTTGGGTACACCTGAACTCCCTGGGGGAGCCTTTACGCAACCCCACACTCAACAGGACTCTGCGTCTTCACTCTTTCCTAACAACCCTAAACATAACCCTAACCGCAACAAGAAGCTGAACCCGAGTTAGACCCGAAAAAACACGTACGGTGCATCTTTCTGCCATCAAAAAGTGCTCTCAGCGGAAGCCTTTGGGTACACCTGAACTCCCTGGGGGAGCCTTTACACAACCCCACACTCAACAGGACTCTGCGTCTTCACTCTTTCCTAACAACCCTAAACATAACCCTAACCGCAACAAGAAGCTGAACCCGAGTTAGACCCGAAAAAACACGTACGGTGCCACTTTCTGCCATCCAAAAGTGCTCTCAGCGGAAGCCTTTGGGTACACCTGAACTCCCTGGGGGAGCCTTTACGCAACCCCACACTCAACAGGACTCTGCGTCTTCACTCTTTCCTAACAACCCTAAACATAACCCTAACCGCAACAAGAAGCTGAACCCGAGTTAGACCCGAAAAAACACGTACGGTGCCACTTTCTGCCATCAAAAAGTGCTCTCAGCGGAAGCCTTTGGGTACACCTGAACTCCCTGGGGGAGCCTTTACGCAACCCCACACTCAACAGGACTCTGCGTCTTCACTCTTTCCTAACAACCCTAAACATAACCCTAACCGCAACAAGAAGCTGAACCCGAGTTAGACCCGAAAAAACACGTACGGTGCCACTTTCTGCCATCCAAAAGTGCTCTCAGCGGAAGCCTTTGGGTACACCTGAACTCCCTGGGGGAGCCTTTACGCAACCCCACACTCAACAGGACTCTGCGCCTTCACTCTTTCCTAACAACCCTAAACATAACCCTAACCGCAACAAGAAGCTGAACCCGAGTTAGACCCGAAAAAACACGTACGGTGCCACTTTCTGCCATCCAAAAGTGCTCTCAGCGGAAGCCTTTGGGTACACCTGAACTCCCTGGGGGAGCCTTTACGCAACCCCACACTCAACAGGACTCTGCGCCTTCACTCTTTCCTAACAACCCTAAACATAACCCTAACCGCAACAAGAAGCTGAACCCGAGTTAGACCCGAAAAAACACGTACGGTGCCACTTTCTGCCATCAAAAAGTGCTCTCAGCGGAAGCCTTTGGGTACACCTGAACTCCCTGGGGGAGCCTTTACGCAACCCCACACTCAACAGGACTCTGCGTCTTCACTCTTTCCTAACAACCCTAAACATAACCCTAACCGCAACAAGAAGCTGAACCCGAGTTAGACCCGAAAAAACACGTACGGTGCCACTTTCTGCCATCAAAAAGTGCTCTCAGCGGAAGCCTTTGGGTACACCTGAACTCCCTGGGGGAGCCTTTACGCAACCCCACACTCAACAGGACGCTGCGCCTTCACTCTTTCCTAACAACCCTAAACATAACCCTAACCGCAACAAGAAGCTGAACCCGAGTTAGACCCGAAAAAACACGTACGGTGCCACTTTCTGCCATCAAAAAGTGCTCTGAGCGGAAGCCTTTGGGTACACCTGAACTCCCTGGGGGAGCCTTTACGCAACCCCACACTCAACAGGACTCTGCGTCTTCACTCTTTCCTAACAACCCTAAACATAACCCTAACCGCAACAAGAAGCTGAACCCGAGTTAGACCCGAAAAAACACGTACGGTGCCACTTTCTGCCATCAAAAAGTGCTCTGAGCGGAAGCCTTTGGGTACACCTGAACTCCCTGGGGGAGCCTTTACGCAACCCCACACTCAACAGGACTCTGCGTCTTCACTCTTTCCTAACAACCCTAAACATAAGCCTAACCGCAACAAGAAGCTGAACCCGAGTTAGACCCGAAAAAACACGTACGGTGCCACTTTCTGCCATCAAAAAGTGCTCTCAGCGGAAGCCTTTGGGTACACCTGAACTCCCTGGGGGAGCCTTTACGCAACCCCACACTCAACAGGACTCTGCGTCTTCACTCTTTCCTAACAACCCTAAACATAACCCTAACCGCAACAAGAAGCTGAACCCGAGTTAGACCCGAAAAAACACGTACGGTGCCACTTTCTGCCATCAAAAAGTGCTCTCAGCGGAAGCCTTTGGGTACACCTGAACTCCCTGGGGGTGCCTTTACGCAACCCCACACTCAACAGGACTCTGCGCCTTCACTCTTTCCTAACAACCCTAAACATAACCCTAACCGCAACAAGAAGCTGAACCCGAGTTAGACCCGAAAAAACACGTACGGTGGACTTTCTGCCATCAAAAAGTGCTCTCAGCGGAAGCCTTTGGGTACACCTGAACTCCCTGGGGGAGCCTTTACGCAACCCCACACTCAACAGGACTCTGCGTCTTCACTCTTTCCTAACAACCCTAAACATAACCCTAACCGCAACAAGAAGCTGAACCCGAGTTAGACCCGAAAAAACACGTACGGTGCCACTTTCTGCCATCCAAAAGTGCTCTCAGCGGAAGCCTTTGGGTACACCTGAACTCCCTGGGGGAGCCTTTACGCAACCCCACACTCAACAGGACTCTGCGTCTTCACTCTTTCCTAACAACCCTAAACATAACCCTAACCGCAACAAGAAGCTGAACCCGAGTTAGACCCGAAAAAACACGTACGGTGCCACTTTCTGCCATCAAAAAGTGCTCTCAGCGGAAGCCTTTGGGTACACCTGAACTCCCTGGGGGAGCCTTTACGCAACCCCACACTCAACAGGACTCTGCGTCTTCACTCTTTCCTAACAACCCTAAACATAACCCTAACCGCAACAAGAAGCTGAACCCGAGTTAGACCCGAAAAAACACGTACGGTGCCACTTTCTGCCATCAAAAAGTGCTCTCAGCGGAAGCCTTTGGGTACACCTGAACTCCCTGGGGGAGCCTTTACGCAACCTCACACTCAACAGGACTCTGCGTCTTCACTCTTTCCTAACAACCCTAAACATAACCCTAACCGCAACAAGAAGCTGAACCCGAGTTAGACCCGAAAAAACACGTACGGTGCCACTTTCTGCCATCAAAAAGTGCTCTCAGCGGAAGCCTTTGGGTACACCTGAACTCCCTGGGGGAGCCTTTACGCAACCCCGCACTCAACAGGACTCTGCGTCTTCACTCTTTCCTAACAACCCTAAACATAACCCTAACCGCAACAAGAAGCTGAACCCGAGTTAGACCCGAAAAAACACGTACGGTGCCACTTTCTGCCATCAAAAAGTGCTCTCAGCGGAAGCCTTTGGGTACACGTGAACTCCCTGGGGGAGCCTTTACGCAACCCCACACTCAACAGGACTCTGCGTCTTCACTCTTTCCTAACAACCCTAAACATAACCCTAACCGCAACAAGAAGCTCAACCCGAGTTAGACCCGAAAAAACACGCACGGTGCCACTTTCTGCCATCCAAAAGTGCTCTCAGCGGAAGCCTTTGGGTACACCTGAACTCCCTGGGGGAGCCTTTACGCAACCTCACACTCAACAGGACTCTGCGTCTTCACTCTTTCCTAACAACCCTAAACATAACCCTAACCGCAACAAGAAGCTGAACCCGAGTTAGACCCGAAAAAACACGTACGGTGCCACTTTCTGCCATCAAAAAGTGCTCTCAGCGGAAGCCTTTGGGTACACCTGAACTCCCTGGGGGAGCCTTTACGCAACCCCGCACTCAACAGGACTCTGCGTCTTCGCTCTTTCCTAACAACCCTAAACATAACCCTAACCGCAACAAGAAGCTGAACCCGAGTTAGACCCGAAAAAACACGTACGGTGCCACTTTCTGCCATCAAAAAGTGCTCTCAGCGGAAGCCTTTGGGTACACCTGAACTCCCTGGGGGAGCCTTTACGCAACCCCACACTCAACAGGACTCTGCGTCTTCACTCTTTCCTAACAACCCTAAACATAACCCTAACCGGAACAAGAAGCTCAACCCGAGTTAGACCCGAAAAAACACGTACGGTGCCACTTTCTGCCATCAAAAAGTGCTCTCAGCGGAAGCCTTTGGGTACACCTGAACTCCCTGGGGGAGCCTTTACGCAACCCCACACTCAACAGGACTCTGCGCCTTCACTCTTTCCTAACAACCCTAAACATAACCCTAACCGCAACAAGAAGCTGAACCCGAATTAGACCCGAAAAAACACGTACGGTGCCACTTTCTGCCATCAAAAAGTGCTCTCAGCGGAAGCCTTTGGGTACACCTGAACTCCCTGGCGGAGCCTTTACGCAACCCCACACTCAACAGGACTCTGCATCTTCACTCTTTCCTAACAACCCTAAACATAACCCTAACCGCAACAAGAAGCTGAACCCGAGTTAGACCCGAAAAAACACGTACGGTGCCACTTTCTGCCATCAAAAAGTGCTCTCAGCGGAAGCCTTTGGGTACACCTGAACTCCCTGGGGGAGTCTTTACGCAACCCCACACTCAACAGGACTCTGCGTCTTCACTCTTTCCTAACAACCCTAAACATAACCCTAACCGCAACAAGAAGCTCAACCCGAGTTAGACCCGAAAAAACACGTACGGTGCCACTTTCTGCCATCAAAAAGTGCTCTCAGCGGAAGCCTTTGGGTACACCTGAACTCCCTGGGGGAGCCTTTACGCAACCCCACACTCAACAGGACTCTGCGTCTTCACTCTTTCCTAACAACCCTAAACATAACCCTAACCACAACAAGAAGGTGAACCCGAGTTAGACCCGAAAAAACACGTACGGTGCCACTTTCTGCCATCAAAAAGTGCTCTCAGCGGAAGCCTTTGGGTACACCTGAACTCCCTGGCGGAGCCTTTACGCAACCGCACACTCAACAGGACTCTGCGTCTTCACTCTTTCCTAACAACCCTAAACATAACCCTAACCGCAACAAGAAGCTCAACCCGAGTTAGACCCGAAAAAACACGTACGGTGCCACTTTCTGCCATCAAAAAGTGCTCTCAGCGGAAGCCTTTGGGTACACCTGAACTCCCTGGGGGTGCCTTTACGCAACCCCACACTCAACAGGACTCTGCGTCTTCACTCTTTCCTAACAACCCTAAACATAACCCTAACCGCAACAAGAAGCTGAACCCGAGTTAGACCCGAAAAAACACGTACGGTGCCACTTTCTGCCATCAAAAAGTGCTCTCAGCGGAAGCCTTTGGGTACACCTGAACTCCCTGGGGGAGCCTTTACGCAACCCCACACTCAACAGGACTCTGCGTCTTCACTCTTTCCTAACAACCCTAAACATAACCCTAACCGCAACAAGAAGCTGAACCCGAGTTAGACCCGAAAAAACACGTACGGTGCCACTTTCTGCCATCCAAAAGTGCTCTCAGCGGAAGCCTTTGGGTACACCTGAACTCCCTGGCGGAGCCTTTACGCAACCCCACACTCAACAGGACTCTGCGTCTTCGCTCTTTCCTAACAACCCTAAACATAACCCTAACCGCAACAAGAAGCTGAACCCGAGTTAGACCCGAAAAAACACGTACGGTGCCACTTTCTGCCATCAAAAAGTGCTCTCAGCGGAAGCCTTTGGGTACACCTGAACTCCCTGGGGGAGTCTTTACGCAACCCCACACTCAACAGGACTCTGCGTCTTCACTCTTTCCTAACAACCCTAAACATAACCCTAACCGCAACAAGAAGCTGAACCCGAGTTAGACCCGAAAAAACACGTACGGTGCCACTTTCTGCCATCAAAAAGTGCTCTGAGCGGAAGCCTTTGGGTACACCTGAACTCCCTGGGGGAGCCTTTACGCAACCCCACACTCAACAGGACTCTGCGTCTTCACTCTTTCCTAACAACCCTAAACATAACCCTAACCGCAACAAGAAGCTGAACCCGAGTTAGACCCGAAAAAACACGTACGGTGCCACTTTCTGCCATCAAAAAGTGCTCTCAGCGGAAGCCTTTGGGTACACGTGAACTCCCTGGGGGAGCCTTTACGCAACCCCACACTCAACAGGACTCTGCGCCTTCACTCTTTCCTAACAACCCTAAACATAACCCTAACCGCAACAAGAAGCTGAACCCGAGTTAGACCCGAAAAAACACGCACGGTGCCACTTTCTGCCATCAAAAAGTGCTCTCAGCGGAAGCCTTTGGGTACACCTGAACTCCCTGGGGGAGCCTTTACGCAACCCCACACTCAACAGGACTCTGCGTCTTCACTCTTTCCTAACAACCCTAAACATAACCCTAACCGCAACAAGAAGCTGAACCCGAGTTAGACCCGAAAAAACACGTACGGTGCCACTTTCTGCCATCAAAAAGTGCTCTCAGCGGAAGCCTTTGGGTACACGTGAACTCCCTGGGGGAGCCTTTACGCAACCCCACACTCAACAGGACTCTGCGCCTTCACTCTTTCCTAACAACCCTAAACATAACCCTAACCGCAACAAGAAGCTGAACCCGAGTTAGACCCGAAAAAACACGTACGGTGCCACTTTCTGCCATCAAAAAGTGCTCTCAGCGGAAGCCTTTGGGTACACCTGAACTCCCTGGCGGAGCCTTTACGCAACCCCACACTCAACAGGACTCTGCATCTTCACTCTTTCCTAACAACCCTAAACATAACCCTAACCGCAACAAGAAGCTGAACCCGAGTTAGACCCGAAAAAACACGTACGGTGCCACTTTCTGCCATCAAAAAGTGCTCTGAGCGGAAGCCTTTGGGTACACCTGAACTCCCTGGGGGAGCCTTTACGCAACCCCACACTCAACAGGACTCTGCGTCTTCACTCTTTCCTAACAACCCTAAACATAACCCTAACCGCAACAAGAAGCTGAACCCGAGTTAGACCCGAAAAAACACGTACGGTGCCACTTTCTGCCATCAAAAAGTGCTCTCAGCGGAAGCCTTTGGGTACACGTGAACTCCCTGGGGGAGCCTTTACGCAACCCCACACTCAACAGGACTCTGCGTCTTCACTCTTTCCTAACAACCCTAAACATAACCCTAACCACAACAAGAAGGTGAACCCGAGTTAGACCCGAAAAAACACGTACGGTGCCACTTTCTGCCATCAAAAAGTGCTCTCAGCGGAAGCCTTTGGGTACACCTGAACTCCCTGGGGGAGCCTTTACGCAACCGCACACTCAACAGGACTCTGCGTCTTCACTCTTTCCTAACAACCCTAAACATAACCCTAACCGCAACAAGAAGCTGAACCCGAGTTAGACCCGAAAAAACACGTACGGTGCCACTTTCTGCCATCAAAAAGTGCTCTCAGCGGAAGCCTTTGGGTACACCTGAACTCCCTGGGGGTGCCTTTACGCAACCCCACACTCAACAGGACTCTGCGTCTTCACTCTTTCCTAACAACCCTAAACATAACCCTAACCGCAACAAGAAGCTGAACCCGAGTTAGACCCGAAAAAACACGTACGGTGCCACTTTCTGCCATCAAAAAGTGCTCTCAGCGGAAGCCTTTGGGTACACCTGAACTCCCTGGGGGAGCCTTTACGCAACCCCACACTCAACAGGACTCTGCGTCTTCACTCTTTCCTAACAACCCTAAACATAACCCTAACCACAACAAGAAGCTGAACCCGAGTTAGACCCGAAAAAACACGTACGGTGCCACTTTCTGCCATCCAAAAGTGCTCTCAGCGGAAGCCTTTGGGTACACCTGAACTCCCTGGGGGAGCCTTTACGCAACCCCACACTCAACAGGACTCTGCGTCTTCGCTCTTTCCTAACAACCCTAAACATAACCCTAACCGCAACAAGAAGCTGAACCCGAGTTAGACCCGAAAAAACACGTACGGTGCCACTTTCTGCCATCAAAAAGTGCTCTCAGCGGAAGCCTTTGGGTACACCTGAACTCCCTGGGGGAGTCTTTACGCAACCCCACACTCAACAGGACTCTGCGTCTTCACTCTTTCCTAACAACCCTAAACATAACCCTAACCGCAACAAGAAGCTGAACCCGAGTTAGACCCGAAAAAACACGTACGGTGCCACTTTCTGCCATCAAAAAGTGCTCTGAGCGGAAGCCTTTGGGTACACCTGAACTCCCTGGGGGAGCCTTTACGCAACCCCACACTCAACAGGACTCTGCGTCTTCACTCTTTCCTAACAACCCTAAACATAACCCTAACCGCAACAAGAAGCTGAACCCGAGTTAGACCCGAAAAAACACGTACGGTGCCACTTTCTGCCATCAAAAAGTGCTCTCAGCGGAAGCCTTTGGGTACACGTGAACTCCCTGGGGGAGCCTTTACGCAACCCCACACTCAACAGGACTCTGCGTCTTCACTCTTTCCTAACAACCCTAAACATAACCCTAACCGCAACAAGAAGCTGAACCCGAGTTAGACCCGAAAAAACACGCACGGTGCCACTTTCTGCCATCAAAAAGTGCTCTCAGCGGAAGCCTTTGGGTACACCTGAACTCCCTGGGGGAGCCTTTACGCAACCCCACACTCAACAGGACTCTGCGTCTTCACTCTTTCCTAACAACCCTAAACATAACCCTAACCGCAACAAGAAGCTGAACCCGAGTTAGACCCGAAAAAACACGTACGGTGCCACTTTCTGCCATCAAAAAGTGCTCTCAGCGGAAGCCTTTGGGTACACGTGAACTCCCTGGGGGAGCCTTTACGCAACCCCACACTCAACAGGACTCTGCGCCTTCACTCTTTCCTAACAACCCTAAACATAACCCTAACCGCAACAAGAAGCTGAACCCGAGTTAGACCCGAAAAAACACGTACGGTGCCACTTTCTGCCATCAAAAAGTGCTCTCAGCGGAAGCCTTTGGGTACACCTGAACTCCCTGGCGGAGCCTTTACGCAACCCCACACTCAACAGGACTCTGCGTCTTCACTCTTTCCTAACAACCCTAAACATAACCCTAACCGCAACAAGAAGCTGAACCCGAGTTAGACCCGAAAAAACACGTACGGTGCCACTTTCTGCCATCAAAAAGTGCTCTCAGCGGAAGCCTTTGGGTACACCTGAACTCCCTGGGGGAGCCTTTACGCAACCCCACACTCAACAGGACTCTGCGTCTTCACTCTTTCCTAACAACCCTAAACATAACCCTAACCGCAACAAGAAGCTCAACCCGAGTTAGACCCGAAAAAACACGTACGGTGCCACTTTCTGCCATCAAAAAGTGCTCTGAGCGGAAGCCTTTGGGTACACCTGAACTCCCTGGGGGAGCCTTTACGCAACCCCACACTCAACAGGACTCTGCGTCTTCACTCTTTCCTAACAACCCTAAACATAACCCTAACCGCAACAAGAAGCTGAACCCGAGTTAGACCCGAAAAAACACGTACGGTGCCACTTTCTGCCATCAAAAAGTGCTCTCAGCGGAAGCCTTTGGGTACACCTGAACTCCCTGGGGGAGCCTTTACGCAACCCCACACTCAACAGGACTCTGCGTCTTCACTCTTTCCTAACAACCCTAAACATAACCCTAACCGCAACAAGAAGCTGAACCCGAGTTAGACCCGAAAAAACACGTACGGTGCCACTTTCTGCCATCAAAAAGTGCTCTCAGCGGAAGCCTTTGGGTACACCTGAACTCCCTGGGGGAGCCTTTACGCAACCCCACACTCAACAGGACTCTGCGTCTTCGCTCTTTCCTAACAACCCTAAACATAACCCTAACCGCAACAAGAAGCTGAACCCGAGTTAGACCCGAAAAAACACGTACGGTGCCACTTTCTGCCATCCAAAAGTGCTCTCAGCGGAAGCCTTTGGGTACACCTGAACTCCCTGGGGGAGCCTTTACGCAACCCCACACTCAACAGGACTCTGCGTCTTCACTCTTTCCTAACAACCCTAAACATAACCCTAACCGCAACAAGAAGCTGAACCCGAGTTAGACCCGAAAAAACACGTACGGTGCCACTTTCTGCCATCAAAAAGTGCTCTCAGCGGAAGCCTTTGGGTACACCTGAACTCCCTGGGGGAGCCTTTACGCAACCTCACACTCAACAGGACTCTGCGTCTTCACTCTTTCCTAACAACCCTAAACATAACCCTAACCGCAACAAGAAGCTGAACCCGAGTTAGACCCGAAAAAACACGTACGGTGCCACTTTCTGCCATCAAAAAGTGCTCTCAGCGGAAGCCTTTGGGTACACCTGAACTCCCTGGGGGAGCCTTTACGCAACCCCGCACTCAACAGGACTCTGCGTCTTCGCTCTTTCCTAACAACCCTAAACATAACCCTAACCGCAACAAGAAGCTGAACCCGAGTTAGACCCGAAAAAACACGTACGGTGCCACTTTCTGCCATCAAAAAGTGCTCTCAGCGGAAGCCTTTGGGTACACGTGAACTCCCTGGGGGAGCCTTTACGCAACCCCACACTCAACAGGACTCTGCGTCTTCACTCTTTCCTAACAACCCTAAACATAACCCTAACCGCAACAAGAAGCTGAACCCGAGTTAGACCCGAAAAAACACGTACGGTGCCACTTTCTGCCATCAAAAAGTGCTCTCAGCGGAAGCCTTTGGGTACACCTGAACTCCCTGGGGGAGCCTTTACGCAACCCCACACTCAACAGGACTCTGCGTCTTCACTCTTTCCTAACAACCCTAAACATAACCCTAACCGCAACAAGAAGCTGAACCCGAGTTAGACCCGAAAAAACACGTACGGTGCCACTTTCTGCCATCAAAAAGTGCTCTCAGCGGAAGCCTTTGGGTACACCTGAACTCCCTGGGGGAGCCTTTACGCAACCCCACACTCAACAGGACTCTGCGTCTTCACTCTTTCCTAACAACCCTAAACATAACCCTAACCGCAACAAGAAGCTGAACCCGAGTTAGACCCGAAAAAACACGTACGGTGCCACTTTCTGCCATCAAAAAGTGCTCTCAGCGGAAGCCTTTGGGTACACCTGAACTCCCTGGGGGAGCCTTTACGCAACCCCACACTCAACAGGACTCTGCGTCTTCACTCTTTCCTAACAACCCTAAACATAACCCTAACCGCAACAAGAAGCTCAACCCGAGTTAGACCCGAAAAAACACGTACGGTGCCACTTTCTGCCATCAAAAAGTGCTCTCAGCGGAAGCCTTTGGGTACACCTGAACTCCCTGGGGGAGCCTTTACGCAACCCCACACTCAACAGGACTCTGCGTCTTCACTCTTTCCTAACAACCCTAAACATAACCCTAACCGCAACAAGAAGCTGAACCCGAGTTAGACCCGAAAAAACACGTACGGTGCCACTTTCTGCCATCAAAAAGTGCTCTCAGCGGAAGCCTTTGGGTACACCTGAACTCCCTGGCGGAGCCTTTACGCAACCCCACACTCAACAGGACTCTGCGTCTTCACTCTTTCCTAACAACCCTAAACATAACCCTAACCGCAACAAGAAGCTCAACCCGAGTTAGACCCGAAAAAACACGTACGGTGCCACTTTCTGCCATCAAAAAGTGCTCTCAGCAGAAGCCTTTGGGTACACCTGAACTCCCTGGGGGAGCCTTTACGCAACCCCACACTCAACAGGACTCTGCGTCTTCACTCTTTCCTAACAACCCTAAACATAACCCTAACCGCAACAAGAAGCTGAACCCGAGTTAGACCCGAAAAAACACGTACGGTGCCACTTTCTGCCATCCAAAAGTGCTCTCAGCGGAAGCCTTTGGGTACACCTGAACTCCCTGGGGGAGCCTTTACGCAACCCCACACTCAACAGGACTCTGCGTCTTCACTCTTTCCTAACAACCCTGAACATAACCCTAACCGCAACAAGAAGCTGAACCCGAGTTAGACCCGAAAAAACACGTACGGTGCCACTTTCTGCCATCAAAAAGTGCTCTGAGCGGAAGCCTTTGGGTACACCTGAACTCCCTGGGGGAGCCTTTACGCAACCCCACACTCAACAGGACTCTGCGTCTTCACTCTTTCCTAACAACCCTAAACATAACCCTAACCGCAACAAGAAGCTCAACACGAGTTAGACCCGAAAAAACACGTACGGTGCCACTTTCTGCCATCAAAAAGTGCTCTGAGCGGAAGCCTTTGGGTACACCTGAACTCCCTGGGGGAGCCTTTACGCAACCCCACACTCAACAGGACTCTGCGTCTTCACTCTTTCCTAACAACCCTAAACATAACCCTAACCACAACAAGAAGCTGAACCCGAGTTAGACCCGAAAAAACACGTACGGTGCCACTTTCTGCCATCAAAAAGTGCTCTCAGCGGAAGCCTTTGGGTACACGTGAACTCCCTGGGGGAGTCTTTACGCAACCCCACACTCAACAGGACTCTGCGTCTTCACTCTTTCCTAACAACCCTAAACATAACCCTAACCGCAACAAGAAGCTGAACCCGAGTTAGACCCGAAAAAACACGTACGGTGCCACTTTCTGCCATCAAAAAGTGCTCTCAGCGGAAGCCTTTGGGTACACCTGAACTCCCTGGGGGAGCCTTTACGCAACCCCACACTCAACAGGACTCTGCGTCTTCACTCTTTCCTAACAACCCTAAACATAACCCTAACCGCAACAAGAAGCTGAACCCGAGTTAGACCCGAAAAAACACGTACGGTGCCACTTTCTGCCATCAAAAAGTGCTCTCAGCGGAAGCCTTTGGGTACACCTGAACTCCCTGGGGGAGCCTTTACGCAACCCCGCACTCAACAGGACTCTGCGTCTTCGCTCTTTCCTAACAACCCTAAACATAACCCTAACCGCAACAAGAAGCTGAACCCGAGTTAGACCCGAAAAAACACGTACGGTGCCACTTTCTGCCATCAAAAAGTGCTCTCAGCGGAAGCCTTTGGGTACACGTGAACTCCCTGGGGGAGCCTTTACGCAACCCCACACTCAACAGGACTCTGCGTCTTCACTCTTTCCTAACAACCCTAAACATAACCCTAACCGCAACAAGAAGCTGAACCCGAGTTAGACCCGAAAAAACACGTACGGTGCCACTTTCTGCCATCAAAAAGTGCTCTCAGCGGAAGCCTTTGGGTACACCTGAACTCCCTGGGGGAGCCTTTACGCAACCCCACACTCAACAGGACTCTGCGTCTTCACTCTTTCCTAACAACCCTAAACATAACCCTAACCGCAACAAGAAGCTCAACCCGAGTTAGACCCGAAAAAACACGTACGGTGCCACTTTCTGCCATCAAAAAGTGCTCTCAGCGGAAGCCTTTGGGTACACCTGAACTCCCTGGGGGAGCCTTTACGCAACCCCACACTCAACAGGACTCTGCGTCTTCACTCTTTCCTAACAACCCTAAACATAACCCTAACCGCAACAAGAAGCTGAACCCGAGTTAGACCCGAAAAAACACGTACGGTGCCACTTTCTGCCATCAAAAAGTGCTCTCAGCGGAAGCCTTTGGGTACACCTGAACTCCCTGGGGGAGCCTTTACGCAACCCCACACTCAACAGGACTCTGCGTCTTCACTCTTTCCTAACAACCCTAAACATAACCCTAACCGCAACAAGAAGCTCAACCCGAGTTAGACCCGAAAAAACACGTACGGTGCCACTTTCTGCCATCAAAAAGTGCTCTCAGCGGAAGCCTTTGGGTACACCTGAACTCCCTGGGGGAGCCTTTACGCAACCCCACACTCAACAGGACTCTGCGTCTTCACTCTTTCCTAACAACCCTAAACATAACCCTAACCGCAACAAGAAGCTGAACCCGAGTTAGACCCGAAAAAACACGTACGGTGCCACTTTCTGCCATCAAAAAGTGCTCTCAGCGGAAGCCTTTGGGTACACCTGAACTCCCTGGCGGAGCCTTTACGCAACCCCACACTCAACAGGACTCTGCGTCTTCACTCTTTCCTAACAACCCTAAACATAACCCTAACCGCAACAAGAAGCTCAACCCGAGTTAGACCCGAAAAAACACGTACGGTGCCACTTTCTGCCATCAAAAAGTGCTCTCAGCAGAAGCCTTTGGGTACACCTGAACTCCCTGGGGGAGCCTTTACGCAACCCCACACTCAACAGGACTCTGCGTCTTCACTCTTTCCTAACAACCCTAAACATAACCCTAACCGCAACAAGAAGCTGAACCCGAGTTAGACCCGAAAAAACACGTACGGTGCCACTTTCTGCCATCCAAAAGTGCTCTCAGCGGAAGCCTTTGGGTACACCTGAACTCCCTGGGGGAGCCTTTACGCAACCCCACACTCAACAGGACTCTGCGTCTTCACTCTTTCCTAACAACCCTGAACATAACCCTAACCGCAACAAGAAGCTGAACCCGAGTTAGACCCGAAAAAACACGTACGGTGCCACTTTCTGCCATCAAAAAGTGCTCTGAGCGGAAGCCTTTGGGTACACCTGAACTCCCTGGGGGAGCCTTTACGCAACCCCACACTCAACAGGACTCTGCGTCTTCACTCTTTCCTAACAACCCTAAACATAACCCTAACCGCAACAAGAAGCTGAACCCGAGTTAGACCCGAAAAAACACGTACGGTGCCACTTTCTGCCATCAAAAAGTGCTCTGAGCGGAAGCCTTTGGGTACACCTGAACTCCCTGGGGGAGCCTTTACGCAACCCCACACTCAACAGGACTCTGCGTCTTCACTCTTTCCTAACAACCCTAAACATAACCCTAACCACAACAAGAAGCTGAACCCGAGTTAGACCCGAAAAAACACGTACGGTGCCACTTTCTGCCATCAAAAAGTGCTCTCAGCGGAAGCCTTTGGGTACACGTGAACTCCCTGGGGGAGTCTTTACGCAACCCCACACTCAACAGGACTCTGCGTCTTCACTCTTTCCTAACAACCCTAAACATAACCCTAACCGCAACAAGAAGCTGAACCCGAGTTAGACCCGAAAAAACACGTACGGTGCCACTTTCTGCCATCAAAAAGTGCTCTCAGCGGAAGCCTTTGGGTACACCTGAACTCCCTGGGGGAGCCTTTACGCAACCCCACACTCAACAGGACTCTGCGTCTTCACTCTTTCCTAACAACCCTAAACATAACCCTAACCGCAACAAGAAGCTGAACCCGAGTTAGACCCGAAAAAACACGTACGGTGCCACTTTCTGCCATCAAAAAGTGCTCTCAGCGGAAGCCTTTGGGTACACCTGAACTCCCTGGGGGAGCCTTTACGCAACCCCACACTCAACAGGACTCTGCGTCTTCACTCTTTCCTAACAACCCTAAACATAACCCTAACCGCAACAAGAAGCTCAACCCGAGTTAGACCCGAAAAAACACGTACGGTGCCACTTTCTGCCATCCAAAAGTGCTCTCAGCGGAAGCCTTTGGGTACACCTGAACTCCCTGGGGGAGCCTTTACGCAACCCCACACTCAACAGGACTCTGCGTCTTCACTCTTTCCTAACAACCCTAAACATAACCCTAACCGCAACAAGAAGCTGAACCCGAGTTAGACCCGAAAAAACACGTACGGTGCCACTTTCTGCCATCAAAAAGTGCTCTCAGCGGAAGCCTTTGGGTACACGTGAACTCCCTGGGGGAGCCTTTACGCAACCCCACACTCAACAGGACTCTGCGCCTTCACTCTTTCCTAACAACCCTAAACATAACCCTAACCGCAACAAGAAGCTGAACCCGAGTTAGACCCGAAAAAACACGTACGGTGCCACTTTCTGCCATCAAAAAGTGCTCTCAGCGGAAGCCTTTGGGTACACCTGAACTCCCTGGGGGAGCCTTTACGCAACCCCACACTCAACAGGACTCTGCGTCTTCACTCTTTCCTAACAACCCTAAACATAACCCTAAGCGCAACAAGAAGCTGAACCCAAGTTAGACCCGAAAAAACACGTACGGTGCCACTTTCTGCCATCCAAAAGTGCTCTCAGCGGAAGCCTTTGGGTACACCTGAACTCCCTGGGGGAGCCTTTACGCAACCCCACACTCAACAGGACTCTGCGTCTTCACTCTTTCCTAACAACCCTAAACATAACCCTAACCGCAACAAGAAGCTGAACCCGAGTTAGACCCGAAAAAACACGTACGGTGCATCTTTCTGCCATCAAAAAGTGCTCTCAGCGGAAGCCTTTGGGTACACCTGAACTCCCTGGGGGAGCCTTTACACAACCCCACACTCAACAGGACTCTGCGTCTTCACTCTTTCCTAACAACCCTAAACATAACCCTAACCGCAACAAGAAGCTGAACCCGAGTTAGACCCGAAAAAACACGTACGGTGCCACTTTCTGCCATCCAAAAGTGCTCTCAGCGGAAGCCTTTGGGTACACCTGAACTCCCTGGGGGAGCCTTTACGCAACCCCACACTCAACAGGACTCTGCGTCTTCACTCTTTCCTAACAACCCTAAACATAACCCTAACCGCAACAAGAAGCTGAACCCGAGTTAGACCCGAAAAAACACGTACGGTGCCACTTTCTGCCATCAAAAAGTGCTCTCAGCGGAAGCCTTTGGGTACACCTGAACTCCCTGGGGGAGCCTTTACGCAACCCCACACTCAACAGGACTCTGCGTCTTCACTCTTTCCTAACAACCCTAAACATAACCCTAACCGCAACAAGAAGCTGAACCCGAGTTAGACCCGAAAAAACACGTACGGTGCCACTTTCTGCCATCCAAAAGTGCTCTCAGCGGAAGCCTTTGGGTACACCTGAACTCCCTGGGGGAGCCTTTACGCAACCCCACACTCAACAGGACTCTGTGCCTTCACTCTTTCCTAACAACCCTAAACATAACCCTAACCGCAACAAGAAGCTGAACCCGAGTTAGACCCGAAAAAACACGTACGGTGCCACTTTCTGCCATCCAAAAGTGCTCTCAGCGGAAGCCTTTGGGTACACCTGAACTCCCTGGGGGAGCCTTTACGCAACCCCACACTCAACAGGACTCTGCGCCTTCACTCTTTCCTAACAACCCTAAACATAACCCTAACCGCAACAAGAAGCTGAACCCGAGTTAGACCCGAAAAAACACGTACGGTGCCACTTTCTGCCATCAAAAAGTGCTCTCAGCCGAAGCCTTTGGGTACACCTGAACTCCCTGGGGGAGCCTTTACGCAACCCCACACTCAACAGGACTCTGCGTCTTCACTCTTTCCTAACAACCCTAAACATAACCCTAACCGCAACAAGAAGCTGAACCCGAGTTAGACCCGAAAAAACACGTACGGTGCCACTTTCTGCCATCAAAAAGTGCTCTCAGCGGAAGCCTTTGGGTACACCTGAACTCCCTGGGGGAGCCTTTACGCAACCCCACACTCAACAGGACGCTGCGCCTTCACTCTTTCCTAACAACCCTAAACATAACCCTAACCGCAACAAGAAGCTGAACCCGAGTTAGACCCGAAAAAACACGTACGGTGCCACTTTCTGCCATCAAAAAGTGCTCTGAGCGGAAGCCTTTGGGTACACCTGAACTCCCTGGGGGAGCCTTTACGCAACCCCACACTCAACAGGACTCTGCGTCTTCACTCTTTCCTAACAACCCTAAACATAACCCTAACCGCAACAAGAAGCTGAACCCGAGTTAGACCCGAAAAAACACGTACGGTGCCACTTTCTGCCATCAAAAAGTGCTCTCAGCGGAAGCCTTTGGGTACACCTGAACTCCCTGGGGGAGCCTTTACGCAACCCCACACTCAACAGGACTCTGCGTCTTCACTCTTTCCTAACAACCCTAAACATAACCCTAACCGCAACAAGAAGCTGAACCCGAGTTAGACCCGAAAAAACACGTACGGTGCCACTTTCTGCCATCAAAAAGTGCTCTCAGCGGAAGCCTTTGGGTACACCTGAACTCCCTGGGGGAGCCTTTACGCAACCCCACACTCAACAGGACTCTGCGTCTTCACTCTTTCCTAACAACCCTAAACATAACCCTAACCGCAACAAGAAGCTCAACCCGAGTTAGACCCGAAAAAACACGTACGGTGCCACTTTCTGCCATCAAAAAGTGCTCTCAGCGGAAGCCTTTGGGTACACCTGAACTCCCTGGGGGAGTCTTTACGCAACCCCACACTCAACAGGACTCTGCGTCTTCACTCTTTCCTAACAACCCTAAACATAACCCTAACCGCAACAAGAAGCTGAACCCGAGTTAGACCCGAAAAAACACGTACGGTGCCACTTTCTGCCATCCAAAAGTGCTCTCAGCGGAAGCCTTTGGGTACACCTGAACTCCCTGGGGGAGCCTTTACGCAACCCCACACTCAACAGGACTCTGCGTCTTCACTCTTTCCTAACAACCCTAAACATAACCCTAACCGCAACAAGAAGCTGAACCCGAGTTAGACCCGAAAAAACACGTACGGTGCCACTTTCTGCCATCAAAAAGTGCTCTCAGCGGAAGCCTTTGGGTACACCTGAACTCCCTGGGGGAGCCTTTACGCAACCCCACACTCAACAGGACTCTGCGTCTTCACTCTTTCCTAACAACCCTAAACATAACCCTAACCGCAACAAGAAGCTGAACCCGAGTTAGACCCGAAAAAACACGTACGGTGCCACTTTCTGCCATCAAAAAGTGCTCTCAGCGGAAGCCTTTGGGTACACCTGAACTCCCTGGGGGAGCCTTTACGCAACCTCACACTCAACAGGACTCTGCGTCTTCACTCTTTCCTAACAACCCTAAACATAACCCTAACCGCAACAAGAAGCTGAACCCGAGTTAGACCCGAAAAAACACGTACGGTGCCACTTTCTGCCATCAAAAAGTGCTCTCAGCGGAAGCCTTTGGGTACACCTGAACTCCCTGGGGGAGCCTTTACGCAACCCCGCACTCAACAGGACTCTGCGTCTTCACTCTTTCCTAACAACCCTAAACATAACCCTAACCGCAACAAGAAGCTGAACCCGAGTTAGACCCGAAAAAACACGTACGGTGCCACTTTCTGCCATCAAAAAGTGCTCTCAGCGGAAGCCTTTGGGTACACGTGAACTGCCTGGGGGAGCCTTTACGCAACCCCACACTCAACAGGACTCTGCGTCTTCACTCTTTCCTAACAACCCTAAACATAACCCTAACCGCAACAAGAAGCTCAACCCGAGTTAGACCCGAAAAAACACGCACGGTGCCACTTTCTGCCATCCAAAAGTGCTCTCAGCGGAAGCCTTTGGGTACACCTGAACTCCCTGGGGGAGCCTTTACGCAACCCCACACTCAACAGGACTCTGCGTCTTCACTCTTTCCTAACAACCCTAAACATAACCCTAACCGCAACAAGAAGCTGAACCCGAGTTAGACCCGAAAAAACACGTACGGTGCCACTTTCTGCCATCAAAAAGTGCTCTCAGCGGAAGCCTTTGGGTACACGTGAACTCCCTGGGGGAGCCTTTACGCAACCCCACACTCAACAGGACTCTGCGCCTTCACTCTTTCCTAACAACCCTAAACATAACCCTAACCGCAACAAGAAGCTGAACCCGAGTTAGACCCGAAAAAACACGTACGGTGCCACTTTCTGCCATCAAAAAGTGCTCTCAGCGGAAGCCTTTGGGTACACCTGAACTCCCTGGCGGAGCCTTTACGCAACCCCACACTCAACAGGACTCTGCGTCTTCACTCTTTCCTAACAACCCTAAACATAACCCTAACCGCAACAAGAAGCTGAACCCGAGTTAGACCCGAAAAAACACGTACGGTGCCACTTTCTGCCATCAAAAAGTGCTCTCAGCGGAAGCCTTTGGGTACACCTGAACTCCCTGGGGGAGCCTTTACACAACCCCACACTCAACAGGACTCTGCGTCTTCACTCTTTCCTAACAACCCTAAACATAACCCTAACCGCAACAAGAAGCTGAACCCGAGTTAGACCCGAAAAAACACGTACGGTGCCACTTTCTGCCATCAAAAAGTGCTCTCAGCGGAAGCCTTTGGGTACACCTGAACTCCCTGGGGGAGCCTTTACGCAACCCCACACTCAACAGGACTCTGCGTCTTCACTCTTTCCTAACAACCCTAAACATAACCCTAACCGCAACAAGAAGCTGAACCCGAGTTAGACCCGAAAAAACACGTACGGTGCCACTTTCTGCCATCAAAAAGTGCTCTCAGCGGAAGCCTTTGGGTACACCTGAACTCCCTGGGGGAGCCTTTATGCAACCCCACACTCAACAGGACTCTGCGTCTTCACTCTTTCCTAACAACCCTAAACATAACCCTAACCGCAACAAGAAGCTGAACCCGAGTTAGACCCGAAAAAACACGTACGGTGCCACTTTCTGCCATCAAAAAGTGCTCTCAGCGGAAGCCTTTGGGTACACCTGAACTCCCTGGGGGAGCCTTTACGCAACCCCACACTCAACAGGACTCTGCGTCTTCGCTCTTTCCTAACAACCCTAAACATAACCCTAACCGCAACAAGAAGCTGAACCCGAGTTAGACCCGAAAAAACACGTACGGTGCCACTTTCTGCCATCAAAAAGTGCTCTCAGCGGAAGCCTTTGGGTACACCTGAACTCCCTGGGGGAGCCTTTACGCAACCCCACACTCAACAGGACTCTGCGTCTTCACTCTTTCCTAACAACCCTAAACATAACCCTAACCGCAACAAGAAGCTGAACCCAAGTTAGACCCGAAAAAACACGTACGGTGCCACTTTCTGCCATCAAAAAGTGCTCTCAGCGGAAGCCTTTGGGTACACCTGAACTCCCTGGGGGAGCCTTTACGCAACCCCACACTCAACAGGACTCTGCGTCTTCACTCTTTCCTAACAACCCTAAACATAACCCTAACCGCAACAAGAAGCTGAACCCGAGTTAGACCCGAAAAAACACGTACGGTGCCACTTTCTGCCATCCAAAAGTGCTCTCAGCGGAAGCCTTTGGGTACACCTGAACTCCCTGGGGGAGCCTTTACGCAACCCCACACTCAACAGGACTCTGCGTCTTCACTCTTTCCTAACAACCCTAAACATAACCCTAACCGCAACAAGAAGCTGAACCCGAGTTAGACCCGAAAAAACACGTACGGTGCCACTTTCTGCCATCAAAAAGTGCTCTCAGCGGAAGCCTTTGGGTACACCTGAACTCCCTGGGGGAGCCTTTACGCAACCCCACACTCAACAGGACTCTGCGTCTTCGCTCTTTCCTAACAACCCTAAACATAACCCTAACCGCAACAAGAAGCTGAACCCGAGTTAGACCCGAAAAAACACGTACGGTGCCACTTTCTGCCATCCAAAAGTGCTCTCAGCGGAAGCCTTTGGGTACACCTGAACTCCCTGGGGGAGCCTTTACGCAACCCCACACTCAACAGGACTCTGCGTCTTCACTCTTTCCTAACAACCCTAAACATAACCCTAACCGCAACAAGAAGCTGAACCCGAGTTAGACCCGAAAAAACACGTACGGTGCCACTTTCTGCCATCAAAAAGTGCTCTCAGCGGAAGCCTTTGGGTACACCTGAACTCCCTGGGGGAGCCTTTACGCAACCTCACACTCAACAGGACTCTGCGTCTTCACTCTTTCCTAACAACCCTAAACATAACCCTAACCGCAACAAGAAGCTGAACCCGAGTTAGACCCGAAAAAACACGTACGGTGCCACTTTCTGCCATCAAAAAGTGCTCTCAGCGGAAGCCTTTGGGTACACCTGAACTCCCTGGGGGAGCCTTTACGCAACCCCGCACTCAACAGGACTCTGCGTCTTCGCTCTTTCCTAACAACCCTAAACATAACCCTAACCGCAACAAGAAGCTCAACCCGAGTTAGACCCGAAAAAACACGTACGGTGCCACTTTCTGCCATCAAAAAGTGCTCTCAGCGGAAGCCTTTGGGTACACCTGAACTCCCTGGGGGAGCCTTTACGCAACCCCACACTCAACAGGACTCTGCGTCTTCACTCTTTCCTAACAACCCTAAACATAACCCTAACCGGAACAAGAGCTGAACCTGAGTTAGACCCGAAAAAACACGTACGGTGCCACTTTCTGCCATCAAAAAGTGCTCTCAGCGGAAGCCTTTGGGTACACGTGAACTCCCTGGGGGAGCCTTTACGCAACCCCACACTCAACAGGACTCTGCGTCTTCACTCTTTCCTAACAACCCTAAACATAACCCTAACCGCAACAAGAAGCTGAACCCGAGTTAGACCCGAAAAAACACGTACGGTGCCACTTTCTGCCATCAAAAAGTGCTCTCAGCGGAAGCCTTTGGGTACACCTGAACTCCCTGGGGGAGCCTTTACGCAACCCCACACTCAACAGGACTCTGCGTCTTCACTCTTTCCTAACAACCCTAAACATAACCCTAACCGCAACAAGAAGCTGAGCCCGAGTTAGACCCGAAAAAACACGTACGGTGCCACTTTCTGCCATCAAAAAGTGCTCTCAGCGGAAGCCTTTGGGTACACCTGAACTCCCTGGGGGAGCCTTTACGCAACCCCACACTCAACAGGACTCTGCGTCTTCACTCTTTCCTAACAACCCTAAACATAACCCTAACCGCAACAAGAAGCTGAACCCGAGTTAGACCCGAAAAAACACGTACGGTGCCACTTTCTGCCATCAAAAAGTGCTCTCAGCGGAAGCCTTTGGGTACACCTGAACTCCCTGGGGGAGCCTTTACGCAACCCCACACTCAACAGGACTCTGCGTCTTCACTCTTTCCTAACAACCCTAAACATAACCCTAACCGCAACAAGAAGCTGAACCCGAGTTAGACCCGAAAAAACACGTACGGTGCCACTTTCTGCCATCAAAAAGTGCTCTCAGCGGAAGCCTTTGGGTACACGTGAACTCCCTGGGGGAGCCTTTACGCAACCCCACACTCAACAGGACTCTGCGTCTTCACTCTTTCCTAACAACCCTAAACATAACCCTAACCGCAACAAGAAGCTGAACCCGAGTTAGACCCGAAAAAACACGTACGGTGCCACTTTCTGCCATCAAAAAGTGCTCTCAGCGGAAGCCTTTGGGTACACCTGAACTCCCTGGGGGAGCCTTTACGCAACCCCACACTCAACAGGACGCTGCGCCTTCACTCTTTCCTAACAACCCTAAACATAACCCTAACCGCAACAAGAAGCTCAACCCGAGTTAGACCCGAAAAAACACGTACGGTGCCACTTTCTGCCATCAAAAAGTGCTCTGAGCGGAAGCCTTTGGGTACACCTGAACTCCCTGGGGGAGCCTTTACGCAACCCCACACTCAACAGGACTCTGCGTCTTCACTCTTTCCTAACAACCCTAAACATAACCCTAACCGCAACAAGAAGCTGAACCCGAGTTAGACCCGAAAAAACACGTACGGTGCCACTTTCTGCCATCAAAAAGTGCTCTCAGCGGAAGCCTTTGGGTACACCTGAACTCCCTGGGGGAGCCTTTACGCAACCCCACACTCAACAGGACTCTGCGTCTTCACTCTTTCCTAACAACCCTAAACATAACCCTAACCGCAACAAGAAGCTGAACCCGAGTTAGACCCGAAAAAACACGTACGGTGCCACTTTCTGCCATCAAAAAGTGCTCTCAGCGGAAGCCTTTGGGTACACCTGAACTCCCTGGGGGAGCCTTTACGCAACCCCACACTCAACAGGACTCTGCGTCTTCACTCTTTCCTAACAACCCTAAACATAACCCTAACAGGAACAAGAAGCTCAACCCGAGTTAGACCCGAAAAAACACGTACGGTGCCACTTTCTGCCATCCAAAAGTGCTCTCAGCGGAAGCCTTTGGGTACACCTGAACTCCCTGGGGGAGCCTTTACGCAACCCCACACTCAACAGGACTCTGCGTCTTCACTCTTTCCTAACAACCCTAAACATAACCCTAACCGGAACAAGAAGCTCAACCCGAGTTAGACCCGAAAAAACACGTACGGTGCCACTTTCTGCCATCAAAAAGTGCTCTCAGCGGAAGCCTTTGGGTACACCTGAACTCCCTGGGGGAGCCTTTACGCAACCCCACACTCAACAGGACTCTGCGTCTTCACTCTTTCCTAACAACCCTGAACATAACCCTAACCGCAACAAGAAGCTGAACCCGAGTTAGACCCGAAAAAACACGTACGGTGCCACTTTCTGCCATCAAAAAGTGCTCTCAGCGGAAGCCTTTGGGTACACCTGAACTCCCTGGGGGAGCCTTTACGCAACCCCACACTCAACAGGACTCTGCGCCTTCACTCTTTCCTAACAACCCTAAACATAACCCTAACCGCAACAAGAAGCTGAACCCGAGTTAGACCCGAAAAAACACGTACGGTGCCACTTTCTGCCATCAAAAAGTGCTCTCAGCGGAAGCCTTTGGGTACACGTGAACTCCCTGGGGGAGCCTTTACGCAACCCCACACTCAACAGGACTCTGCGTCTTCACTCTTTCCTAACAACCCTAAACATAACCCTAACCGCAACAAGAAGCTGAACCCGAGTTAGACCCGAAAAAACACGTACGGTGCCACTTTCTGCCATCAAAAAGTGCTCTCAGCGGAAGCCTTTGGGTACACCTGAACTCCCTGGGGGAGCCTTTACGCAACCCCACACTCAACAGGACGCTGCGCCTTCACTCTTTCCTAACAACCCTAAACATAACCCTAACCGCAACAAGAAGCTGAACCCGAGTTAGACCCGAAAAAACACGTACGGTGCCACTTTCTGCCATCAAAAAGTGCTCTGAGCGGAAGCCTTTGGGTACACCTGAACTCCCTGGGGGAGCCTTTACGCAACCCCACACTCAACAGGACTCTGCGTCTTCACTCTTTCCTAACAACCCTAAACATAACCCTAACCGCAACAAGAAGCTGAACCCGAGTTAGACCCGAAAAAACACGTACGGTGCCACTTTCTGCCATCAAAAAGTGCTCTCAGCGGAAGCCTTTGGGTACACCTGAACTCCCTGGGGGAGCCTTTACGCAACCCCACACTCAACAGGACTCTGCGTCTTCACTCTTTCCTAACAACCCTAAACATAACCCTAACCGCAACAAGAAGCTGAACCCGAGTTAGACCCGAAAAAACACGTACGGTGCCACTTTCTGCCATCAAAAAGTGCTCTCAGCGGAAGCCTTTGGGTACACCTGAACTCCCTGGGGGAGCCTTTACGCAACCCCACACTCAACAGGACTCTGCGCCTTCACTCTTTCCTAACAACCCTAAACATAACCCTAACCGCAACAAGAAGCTGAACCCGAGTTAGACCCGAAAAAACACGTACGGTGCCACTTTCTGCCATCAAAAAGTGCTCTCAGCGGAAGCCTTTGGGTACACCTGAACTCCCTGGGGGAGCCTTTACGCAACCCCACACTCAACAGGACTCTGCGCCTTCACTCTTTCCTAACAACCCTAAACATAACCCTAACCGCAACAAGAAGCTGAACCCGAGTTAGACCCGAAAAAACACGTACGGTGCCACTTTCTGCCATCCAAAAGTGCTCTCAGCGGAAGCCTTTGGGTACACCTGAACTCCCTGGGGGAGCCTTTACGCAACCCCACACTCAACAGGACTCTGCGTCTTCACTCTTTCCTAACAACCCTAAACATAACCCTAACCGCAACAAGAAGCTGAACCCGAGTTAGACCCGAAAAAACACGTACGGTGCCACTTTCTGCCATCCAAAAGTGCTCTCAGCGGAAGCCTTTGGGTACACCTGAACTCCCTGGGGGAGCCTTTACGCAACCCCACACTCAACAGGACTCTGCGTCTTCACTCTTTCCTAACAACCCTAAACATAACCCTAACCGCAACAAGAAGCTGAACCCGAGTTAGACCCGAAAAAACACGTACGGTGCCACTTTCTGCCATCAAAAAGTGCTCTCAGCGGAAGCCTTTGGGTACACCTGAACTCCCTGGGGGAGCCTTTACGCAACCCCACACTCAACAGGACTCTGCGTCTTCGCTCTTTCCTAACAACCCTAAACATAACCCTAACCGCAACAAGAAGCTGAACCCGAGTTAGACCCGAAAAAACACGTACGGTGCCACTTTCTGCCATCCAAAAGTGCTCTCAGCGGAAGCCTTTGGGTACACCTGAACTCCCTGGGGGAGCCTTTACGCAACCCCACACTCAACAGGACTCTGCGTCTTCACTCTTTCCTAACAACCCTAAACATAACCCTAACCGCAACAAGAAGCTGAACCCGAGTTAGACCCGAAAAAACACGTACGGTGCCACTTTCTGCCATCAAAAAGTGCTCTCAGCGGAAGCCTTTGGGTACACCTGAACTCCCTGGGGGAGCCTTTACGCAACCTCACACTCAACAGGACTCTGCGTCTTCACTCTTTCCTAACAACCCTAAACATAACCCTAACCGCAACAAGAAGCTGAACCCGAGTTAGACCCGAAAAAACACGTACGGTGCCACTTTCTGCCATCAAAAAGTGCTCTCAGCGGAAGCCTTTGGGTACACCTGAACTCCCTGGGGGAGCCTTTACGCAACCCCGCACTCAACAGGACTCTGCGTCTTCACTCTTTCCTAACAACCCTAAACATAACCCTAACCGCAACAAGAAGCTGAACCCGAGTTAGACCCGAAAAAACACGTACGGTGCCACTTTCTGCCATCAAAAAGTGCTCTCAGCGGAAGCCTTTGGGTACACCTGAACTCCCTGGGGGAGCCTTTACGCAACCCCACACTCAACAGGACTCTGCGTCTTCACTCTTTCCTAACAACCCTAAACATAACCCTAACAGGAACAAGAAGCTCAACCCGAGTTAGACCCGAAAAAACACGTACGGTGCCACTTTCTGCCATCCAAAAGTGCTCTCAGCGGAAGCCTTTGGGTACACCTGAACTCCCTGGGGGAGCCTTTACGCAACCCCACACTCAACAGGACTCTGCGTCTTCACTCTTTCCTAACAACCCTAAACATAACCCTAACCGGAACAAGAAGCTCAACCCGAGTTAGACCCGAAAAAACACGTACGGTGCCACTTTCTGCCATCAAAAAGTGCTCTCAGCGGAAGCCTTTGGGTACACCTGAACTCCCTGGGGGAGCCTTTACGCAACCCCACACTCAACAGGACTCTGCGTCTTCACTCTTTCCTAACAACCCTGAACATAACCCTAACCGCAACAAGAAGCTGAACCCGAGTTAGACCCGAAAAAACACGTACGGTGCCACTTTCTGCCATCAAAAAGTGCTCTCAGCGGAAGCCTTTGGGTACACCTGAACTCCCTGGGGGAGCCTTTACGCAACCCCACACTCAACAGGACTCTGCGTCTTCACTCTTTCCTAACAACCCTAAACATAACCCTAACCGCAACAAGAAGCTGAACCCGAGTTAGACCCGAAAAAACACGTACGGTGCCACTTTCTGCCATCAAAAAGTGCTCTCAGCGGAAGCCTTTGGGTACACCTGAACTCCCTGGGGGAGCCTTTACGCAACCCCACACTCAACAGGACTCTGCGTCTTCACTCTTTCCTAACAACCCTAAACATAACCCTAACCGCAACAAGAAGCTGAACCCGAGTTAGACCCGAAAAAACACGTACGGTGCCACTTTCTGCCATCAAAAAGTGCTCTCAGCGGAAGCCTTTGGGTACACCTGAACTCCCTGGGGGAGCATTTACGCAACCCCACACTCAACAGGACTCTGCGTCTTCACTCTTTCTTAACAACCCTAAACATAACCCTAACCGCAACAAGAAGCTGAACCCGAGTTAGACCCGAAATAACACGTACGGTGCCACTTTCTGCCATCAAAAAGTGCTCTCAGCGGAAGCCTTTGGGAACACCTGAACTCCCTGGGGGAGCCTTTACGCAACCCCACACTCAACAGGACTCTGCGTCTTCACTCTTTCCTAACAACCCTAAACATAAGCCTAACCGGAACAAGAAGCTCAACCCGAGTTAGACCCGAAAAAACACGTACGGTGCCACTTTCTGCCATCAAAAAGTGCTCTCAGCGGAAGCCTTTGGGTACACCTGAACTCCCTGGGGGAGCCTTTACGCAACCCCACACTCAACAGGACTCTGCGTCTTCACTCTTTCCTAACAACCCTAAACATAACCCTAACCGCAACAAGAAGCTGAACCCGAGTTAGACCCGAAAAAACACGTACGGTGCCACTTTCTGCCATCAAAAAGTGCTCTCAGCGGAAGCCTTTGGGTACACCTGAACTCCCTGGTGGAGCCTTTACGCAACCCCACACTCAACAGGACTCTGCGTCTTCACTCTTTCCTAACAACCCTAAACATAACCCTAACCGCAACAAGAAGCTCAACCCGAGTTAGACCCGAAAAAACACGTACGGTGCCACTTTCTGCCATCAAAAAGTGCTCTCAGCGGAAGCCTTTGGGTACACCTGAACTCCCTGGGGGAGCCTTTACGCAACCCCACACTCAACAGGACTCTGCGTCTTCACTCTTTCCTAACAACCCTAAACATAACCCTAACCGCAACAAGAAGCTGAACCCGAGTTAGACCCGAAAAAACACGTACGGTGCCACTTTCTGCCATCAAAAAGTGCTCTCAGCGGAAGCCTTTGGGTACACCTGAACTCCCTGGGGGAGCCTTTACGCAACCCCACACTCAACAGGACTCTGCGTCTTCACTCTTTCCTAACAACCCTAAACATAACCCTAACCGCAACAAGAAGCTCAACCCGAGTTAGACCCGAAAAAACACGTACGGTGCCACTTTCTGCCATCAAAAAGTGCTCTCAGCGGAAGCCTTTGGGTACACCTGAACTCCCTGGGGGAGCCTTTACGCAACCCCGCACTCAACAGGACTCTGCGTCTTCACTCTTTCCTAACAACCCTAAACATAACCCTAACCGCAACAAGAAGCTCAACCCGAGTTAGACCCGAAAAAACACGTACGGTGCCACTTTCTGCCATCAAAAAGTGCTCTCAGCGGAAGCCTTTGGGTACACCTGAACTCCCTGGGGGAGCCTTTACGCAACCCCACACTCAACAGGACTCTGCGTCTTCACTCTTTCCTAACAACCCTAAACATAACCCTAACCGCAACAAGAAGCTGAACCCGAGTTAGACCCGAAAAAACACGTACGGTGCCACTTTCTGCCATCAAAAAGTGCTCTCAGCGGAAGCCTTTGGGTACACCTGAACTCCCTGGGGGAGCCTTTACGCAACCCCACACTCAACAGGACTCTGCGTCTTCACTCTTTCCTAACAACCCTAAACATAACCCTAACCGCAACAAGAAGCTGAACCCGAGTTAGACCCGAAAAAACACGTACGGTGCCACTTTCTGCCATCAAAAAGTGCTCTCAGCGGAAGCCTTTGGGTACACCTGAACTCCCTGGGGGAGCCTTTACGCAACCCCACACTCAACAGGACTCTGCGTCTTCACTCTTTCCTAACAACCCTAAACATAACCCTAACCGCAACAAGAAGCTGAACCCGAGTTAGACCCGAAAAAACAGGTACGGTGCCACTTTATGCCGTCAAAAAGTGCTCTCAGCGGAAGCCTTTGGGTACACCTGAACTCCCTGGGGGAGCCTTTACGCAACCCCACACTCAACAGGACTCTGCGTCTTCACTCTTTCCTAACAACCCTAAACATAACCCTAACCGCAACAAGAAGCTGAACCCGAGTTAGACCCGAAAAAACACGTACGGTGCCACTTTCTGCCATCAAAAAGTGCTCTCAGCGGAAGCCTTTGGGTACACCTGAACTCCCTGGGGGAGCCTTTACGCAACCCCACACTCAACAGGACTCTGCGTCTTCACTCTTTCCTAACAACCCTAAACATAACCCTAACCGCAACAAGAAGCTGAACCCGAGTTAGACCCGAAAAAACACGTACGGTGCCACTTTCTGCCATCAAAAAGTGCTCTCAGCGGAAGCCTTTGGGTACACCTGAACTCCCTGGGGGAGCCTTTACGCAACCCCACACTCAACAGGACTCTGCGTCTTCACTCTTTCCTAACAACCCTAAACATAACCCTAACCGCAACAAGAAGCTCAACCCGAGTTAGACCCGAAAAAACACGTACGGTGCCACTTTCTGCCATCAAAAAGTGCTCTCAGCGGAAGCCTTTGGGTACACCTGAACTCCCTGGGGGAGCCTTTACGCAACCCCACACTCAACAGGACTCTGCGTCTTCACTCTTTCCTAACAACCCTAAACATAACCCTAACCGGAACAAGAGCTGAACCTGAGTTAGACCCGAAAAAACACGTACGGTGCCACTTTCTGCCATCAAAAAGTGCTCTCAGCGGAAGCCTTTGGGTACACGTGAACTCCCTGGGGGAGCCTTTACGCAACCCCACACTCAACAGGACTCTGCGTCTTCACTCTTTCCTAACAACCCTAAACATAACCCTAACCGCAACAAGAAGCTGAACCCGAGTTAGACCCGAAAAAACACGTACGGTGCCACTTTCTGCCGTCAAAAAGTGCTCTCAGCGGAAGCCTTTGGGTACACCTGAACTCCCTGGGGGAGCCTTTACGCAACCCCACACTCAACAGGACTCTGCGTCTTCACTCTTTCCTAACAACCCTAAACATAACCCTAACCGCAACAAGAAGCTGAACCCGAGTTAGACCCGAAAAAACACGTACGGTGCCACTTTCTGCCATCAAAAAGTGCTCTCAGCGGAAGCCTTTGGGTACACCTGAACTCCCTGGGGGAGCCTTTACGCAACCCCACACTCAACAGGACTCTGCGTCTTCACTCTTTCCTAACAACCCTAAACATAACCCTAACCGCAACAAGAAGCTGAACCCGAGTTAGACCCGAAAAAACACGTACGGTGCCACTTTCTGCCATCAAAAAGTGCTCTCAGCGGAAGCCTTTGGGTACACCTGAACTCCCTGGGGGAGCCTTTACGCAACCCCACACTCAACAGGACTCTGCGTCTTCACTCTTTCCTAACAACACTAAACATAACCCTAACCGCAACAAGAAGCTCAACCCGAGTTAGACCCGAAAAAACACGTACGGTGCCACTTTCTGCCATCAAAAAGTGCTCTCAGCGGAAGCCTTTGGGTACACCTGAACTCCCTGGGGGAGCCTTTACGCAACCCCACACTCAACAGGACTCTGCGTCTTCACTCTTTCCTAACAACCCTAAACATAACCCTAACCGCAACAAGAAGCTGAACCCGAGTTAGACCCGAAAAAACACGTACGGTGCCACTTTCTGCCATCAAAAAGTGCTCTCAGCGGAAGCCTTTGGGTACACCTGAACTCCCTGGGGGAGCCTTTACGCAACCCCACACTCAACAGGACTCTGCGTCTTCACTCTTTCCTAACAACCCTAAACATAACCCTAACCGGAACAAGAAGCTCAACCCGAGTTAGACCCGAAAAAACACGTACGGTGCCACTTTCTGCCATCCAAAAGTGCTCTCAGCGGAAGCCTTTGGGTACACCTGAACTCCCTGGGGGAGCCTTTACGCAACCCCACACTCAACAGGACTCTGCGTCTTCACTCTTTCCTAACAACCCTAAACATAACCCTAACCGCAACAAGAAGCTGAACCCGAGTTAGACCCGAAAAAACACGTACGGTGCCACTTTCTGCCATCCAAAAGTGCTCTCAGCGGAAGCCTTTGGGTACACCTGAACTCCCTGGGGGAGCCTTTACGCAACCCCACACTCAACAGGACTCTGCGTCTTCACTCTTTCCTAACAACCCTAAACATAACCCTAACCGCAACAAGAAGCTGAACCCGAGTTAGACCCGAAAAAACACGTACGGTGCCACTTTCTGCCATCAAAAAGTGCTCTCAGCGGAAGCCTTTGGGTACACCTGAACTCCCTGGGGGAGCCTTTACGCAACCCCACACTCAACAGGACTCTGCGTCTTCACTCTTTCCTAACAACCCTAAACATAACCCTAACCGCAACAAGAAGCTGAACCCGAGTTAGACCCGAAAAAACACGTACGGTGCCACTTTCTGCCATCAAAAAGTGCTCTCAGCGGAAGCCTTTGGGTACACCTGAACTCCCTGGGGGAGCCTTTACGCAACCCCACACTCAACAGGACTCTGCGTCTTCACTCTTTCCTAACAACCCTAAACATAACCCTAACCGCAACAAGAAGCTCAACCCGAGTTAGACCCGAAAAAACACGTACGGTGCCACTTTCTGCCATCAAAAAGTGCTCTCAGCGGAAGCCTTTGGGTACACCTGAACTCCCTGGGGGAGCCTTTACGCAACCCCACACTCAACAGGACTCTGCGTCTTCACTCTTTCCTAACAACCCTAAACATAACCCTAACCGGAACAAGAAGCTCAACCCGAGTTAGACCCGAAAAAACACGTACGGTGCCACTTTCTGCCATCAAAAAGTGCTCTCAGCGGAAGCCTTTGGGTACACCTGAACTCCCTGGGGGAGCCTTTACGCAACCCCACACTCAACAGGACTCTGCGTCTTCACTCTTTCCTAACAACCCTAAACATAACCCTAACCGCAACAAGAAGCTGAACCCGAGTTAGACCCGAAAAAACACGTACGGTGCCACTTTCTGCCATCAAAAAGTGCTCTCAGCGGAAGCCTTTGGGTACACCTGAACTCCCTGGGGGAGCCTTTACGCAACCCCACACTCAACAGGACTCTGCGTCTTCACTCTTTCCTAACAACCCTAAACATAACCCTAACCGCAACAAGAAGCTGAACCCGAGTTAGACCCGAAAAAACCCGAGCCTTTACGCAACCCCACACTCAACAGAACTCTGTGCCTTCAATATTTCCAAACAACTCTAACCCTAATACTAACACTAAAACTAACACTGCCCCTACAACTAAACCCTAACCAGAACCCTACACCTAACCCTAACTCTAGCCCTAAACACTAAACCTTAAACCCTAAACCCTGAACCCTAACCCTAACCCTAACCCTAACCTTAAATCCTAACACTAAACCCTGACTCAAAACCCTAACCATAACCCTAACCCTAACCGTAACCCTAACCCTAACCCTAACCCTAACCCTAACCCTAACCCTAACCCTAACCCTAACCTCTAAGCCCTAACCCCTAACCTCTAACC
>NW_028154112.1:165000-180825 GCF_964211835.1 Anser anser
ACCCGAAAAAACACGTACGGTGCCACTTTCTGCCATCAAAAAGTGCTCTCAGCGGAAGCCTTTGGGTACACCTGAACTCCCTGGGGGAGCCTTTACGCAACCCCACACTCAACAGGACTCTGCGTCTTCACTCTTTCCTAACAACCCTAAACATAACCCTAACCGCAACAAGAAGCTGAACCCGAGTTAGACCCGAAAAAACACGTACGGTGCCACTTTCTGCCATCAAAAAGTGCTCTCAGCGGAAGCCTTTGGGTACACCTGAACTCCCTGGGGGAGCCTTTACGCAACCCCACACTCAACAGGACTCTGTGTCTTCACTCTTTCCTAACAACCCTAAACATAACCCTAACCGCAACAAGAAGCTGAACCCGAGTTAGACCCGAAAAAACACATACGGTGCCACTTTCTGCCATCAAAAAGTGCTCTCAGCGGAAGCCTTTGGGTACACCTGAACTCCCTGGGGGAGCCTTTACGCAACCCCACACTCAACAGGACTCTGCGTCTTCACTCTTTCCTAACAACCCTAAACATAACCCTAACCGCAACAAGAAGCTGAACCCGAGTTAGACCCGAAAAAACACGTACGGTGCCACTTTCTGCCATCAAAAAGTGCTCTCAGTGGAAGCCTTTGGGTACACCTGAACTCCCTGGGGGAGCCTTTACGCAACCCCACACTCAACAGGACTCTGCGTCTTCACTCTTTCCTAACAACCCTAAACATAACCCTAACCGCAACAAGAAGCTGAACCCGAGTTAGACCCGAAAAAACACGTACGGTGCCACTTTCTGCCCTCCAAAAGTGCTCTCAGCGGAAGCCTTTGGGTACACCTGAACTCCCTGGGGGAGCCTTTACGCAACCCCACACTCAACAGGACTCTGCGTCTTCACTCTTTCCTAACAACCCTAAACATAACCCTAACCGCAACAAGAAGCTGAACCCGAGTTAGACCCGAAAAAACACGTACGGTGCCACTTTCTGCCATCAAAAAGTGCTCTCAGCGGAAGCCTTTGGGTACACCTGAACTCCCTGGGGGAGCCTTTACGCAACCCCACACTCAACAGGACTCTGCGTCTTCACTCTTTCCTAACAACCCTAAACATAACCCTAACCGCAACAAGAAGCTGAACCCGAGTTAGACCCGAAGAAACACGTACGGTGCCACTTTCTGCCCTCCAAAAGTGCTCTCAGCGGAAGCCTTTGGGTACACCTGAACTCCCTGGGGGAGCCTTTACGCAACCCCACACTCAACAGGACTCTGTGTCTTCACTCTTTCCTAACAACCCTAAACATAACCCTAACCGCAACAAGAAGCTGAACCCGAGTTAGACCCGAAAAAACACGTACGGTGCCACTTTCTGCCATCAAAAAGTGCTCTCAGTGGAAGCCTTTGGGTACACCTGAACTCCCTGGGGGAGCCTTTACGCAACCCCACACTCAACAGGACTCTGCGTCTTCACTCTTTCCTAACAACCCTAAACATAACCCTAACCGCAACAAGAAGCTGAACCCGAGTTAGACCCGAAAAAACACGTACGGTGCCACTTTCTGCCCTCCAAAAGTGCTCTCAGCGGAAGCCTTTGGGTACACCTGAACTCCCTGGGGGAGCCTTTACGCAACCCCACACTCAACAGGACTCTGCGTCTTCACTCTTTCCTAACAACCCTAAACATAACCCTAACCGCAACAAGAAGCTGAACCCGAGTTAGACCCGAAAAAACACGTACGGTGCCACTTTCTGCCATCAAAAAGTGCTCTCAGCGGAAGCCTTTGGGTACACCTGAACTCCCTGGGGGAGCCTTTACGCAACCCCACACTCAACAGGACTCTGCGTCTTCACTCTTTCCTAACAACCCTAAACATAACCCTAACCGCAACAAGAAGCTGAACCCGAGTTAGACCCGAAAAAACACGTACGGTGCCACTTTCTGCCCTCCAAAAGTGCTCTCAGCGGAAGCCTTTGGGTACACCTGAACTCCCTGGGGGAGCCTTTACGCAACCCCACACTCAACAGGACTCTGCGTCTTCACTCTTTCCTAACAACCCTAAACATAACCCTAACCGCAACAAGAAGCTGAACCCGAGTTAGACCCGAAAAAACACGTACGGTGCCACTTTCTGCCATCAAAAAGTGCTCTCAGCGGAAGCCTTTGGGTACACCTGAACTCCCTGGGGGAGCCTTTACGCAACCCCACACTCAACAGGACTCTGCGTCTTCACTCTTTCCTAACAACCCTAAACATAACCCTAACCGCAACAAGAAGCTGAACCCGAGTTAGACCCGAAAAAACACGTACGGTGCCACTTTCTGCCATCAAAAAGTGCTCTCAGCGGAAGCCTTTGGGTACACGTGAACTCCCTGGGGGAGCCTTTACGCAACCCCACACTCAACAGGACTCTGCGTCTTCACTCTTTCCTAACAACCCTAAACATAACCCTAACCGCAACAAGAAGCTCAACCCGAGTTAGACCCGAAAAAACACGTACGGTGCCACTTTCTGCCATCCAAAAGTGCTCTCAGCGGAAGCCTTTGGGTACACCTGAACTCCCTGGGGGAGCCTTTACGCAACCCCACACTCAACAGGACTCTGCGTCTTCACTCTTTCCTAACAACCCTAAACATAACCCTAACCGCAACAAGAAGCTGAACCCGAGTTAGACCCGAAAAAACACGTACGGTGCCACTTTCTGCCATCAAAAAGTGCTCTCAGCGGAAGCCTTTGGGTACACCTGAACTCCCTGGGGGAGCCTTTACGCAACCCCACACTCAACAGGACTCTGCGTCTTCACTCTTTCCTAACAACCCTAAACATAACCCTAACCGCAACAAGAAGCTCAACCCGAGTTAGACCCGAAAAAACACGTACGGTGCCACTTTCTGCCATCAAAAAGTGCTCTCAGCGGAAGCCTTTGGGTACACCTGAACTTCCTGGGGGAGCCTTTACGCAACCCCACACTCAACAGGACTCTGCGTCTTCACTCTTTCCTAACAACCCTAAACATAACCCTAACCGCAACAAGAAGCTCAACCCGAGTTAGACCCGAAAAAACACGTACGGTGCCACTTTCTGCCATCAAAAAGTGCTCTCAGCGGAAGCCTTTGGGTACACCTGAACTCCCTGGGGGAGCCTTTACGCAACCCCACACTCAACAGGACTCTGCGTCTTCACTCTTTCCTAACAACCCTAAACATAACCCTAACCGCAACAAGAAGCTGAACCCGAGTTAGACCCGAAAAAACACGTACGGTGCCACTTTCTGCCCTCCAAAAGTGCTCTCAGCGGAAGCCTTTGGGTACACCTGAACTCCCTGGCGGAGCCTTTACGCAACCCCACACTCAACAGGACTCTGCGTCTTCACTCTTTCCTAACAACCCTAAACATAACCCTAACCGCAACAAGAAGCTCAACCCGAGTTAGACCCGAAAAAACACGTACGGTGCCACTTTCTGCCCTCCAAAAGTGCTCTCAGCGGAAGCCTTTGGGTACACCTGAACTCCCTGGGGGAGCCTTTACGCAACCCCACACTCAACAGGACTCTGCGTCTTCACTCTTTCCTAACAACCCTAAACATAACCCTAACCGCAACAAGAAGCTCAACCCGAGTTAGACCCGAAAAAACACGTACGGTGCCACTTTCTGCCATCAAAAAGTGCTCTCAGCGGAAGCCTTTGGGTACACCTGAACTCCCTGGGGGAGCCTTTACGCAACCCCACACTCAACAGGACTCTGCGTCTTCACTCTTTCCTAACAACCCTAAACATAACCCTAACCGCAACAAGAAGCTCAACCCGAGTTAGACCCGAAAAAACACGTACGGTGCCACTTTCTGCCATCAAAAAGTGCTCTCAGCGGAAGCCTTTGGGTACACCTGAACTCCCTGGGGGAGCCTTTACGCAACCCCACACTCAACAGGACTCTGCGTCTTCACTCTTTCCTAACAACCCTAAACATAACCCTAACCGCAACAAGAAGCTGAACCCGAGTTAGACCCGAAAAAACACGTACGGTGCCACTTTCTGCCATCAAAAAGTGCTCTCAGCGGAAGCCTTTGGGTACACCTGAACTCCCTGGGGGAGCCTTTACGCAACCCCACACTCAACAGGACTCTGCGTCTTCACTCTTTCCTAACAACCCTAAACATAACCCTAACCGCAACAAGAAGCTCAACCCGAGTTAGACCCGAAAAAACACGTACGGTGCCACTTTCTGCCATCAAAAAGTGCTCTCAGAGGAAGCCTTTGGGTACACCTGAACTCCCTGGGGGAGCCTTTACGCAACCCCACACTCAACAGGACTCTGCGTCTTCACTCTTTCCTAACAACCCTAAACATAACCCTAACCGGAACAAGAAGCTGAACCCGAGTTAGACCCGAAAAAACACGTACGGTGCCACTTTCTGCCATCAAAAAGTGCTCTCAGCGGAAGCCTTTGGGTACACCTGAACTCCCTGGGGGAGCCTTTACGCAACCCCACACTCAACAGGACTCTGCGTCTTCACTCTTTCCTAACAACCCTGAACATAACCCTAACCGCAACAAGAAGCTGAACCCGAGTTAGACCCGAAAAAACACGTACGGTGCCACTTTCTGCCATCAAAAAGTGCTCTCAGCGGAAGCCTTTGGGTACACCTGAACTCCCTGGGGGAGCCTTTACGCAACCCCACACTCAACAGGACTCTGCGTCTTCACTCTTTCCTAACAACCCTAAACATAACCCTAACCGCAACAAGAAGCTGAACCCGAGTTAGACCCGAAAAAACACGTACGGTGCCACTTTCTGCCATCAAAAAGTGCTCTCAGCGGAAGCCTTTGGGCACACCTGAACTCCCTGGGGGAGTCTTTACGCAACCCTACACTCAACAGGACTCTGCGTCTTCACTCTTTCCTAACAACCCTAAACATAACCCTAACCGCAACAAGAAGCTGAACCCGAGTTAGACCCGAAAAAACACGTACGGTGCCACTTTCTGCCATCAAAAAGTGCTCTCAGCGGAAGCCTTTGGGTACACCTGAACTCCCTGGGGGAGCCTTTACGCAACCCCACACTCAACAGGACTCTGCGTCTTCACTCTTTCCTAACAACCCTAAACATAACCCTAACCGCAACAAGAAGCTGAACCCGAGTTAGACCCGAAAAAACACGTACGGTGCCACTTTCTGCCATCAAAAAGTGCTCTCAGCGGAAGCCTTTGGGTACACCTGAACTCCCTGGGGGAGCCTTTACGCAACCCCACACTCAACAGGACTCTGCGTCTTCACTCTTTCCTAACAACCCTAAACATAACCCTAACCGCAACAAGAAGCTCAACCCGAGTTAGACCCGAAAAAACACGTACGGTGCCACTTTCTGCCATCAAAAAGTGCTCTCAGCGGAAGCCTTTGGGTACACCTGAACTCCCTGGGGGAGCCTTTACGCAACCCCACACTCAACAGGACTCTGAGTCTTCACTCTTTCCTAACAACCCTAAACATAACCCTAACCGCAACAAGAAGCTGAACCCGAGTTAGACCCGAAAAAACACGTACGGTGCCACTTTCTGCCATCAAAAAGTGCTCTCAGCGGAAGCCTTTGGGTACACCTGAACTCCCTGGGGGAGCCTTTACGCAACCCCACACTCAACAGGACTCTGCGTCTTCACTCTTTCCTAACAACCCTAAACATAACCCTAACCGCAACAAGAAGCTGAACCCGAGTTAGACCCGAAAAAACACGTACGGTGCCACTTTCTGCCCTCCAAAAGTGCTCTCAGCGGAAGCCTTTGGGTACACCTGAACTCCCTGGGGGAGCCTTTACGCAACCCCACACTCAACAGGACTCTGCGTCTTCACTCTTTCCTAACAACCCTAAACATAACCCTAACCGCAACAAGAAGCTGAACCCGAGTTAGACCCGAAAAAACACGTACGGTGCCACTTTCTGCCATCAAAAAGTGCTCTGAGCGGAAGCCTTTGGGTACACCTGAACTCCCTGGGGGAGCCTTTACGCAACCCCACACTCAACAGGACTCTGCGTCTTCACTCTTTCCTAACAACCCTAAACATAACCCTAACCGGAACAAGAAGCTGAACCCGAGTTAGACCCGAAAAAACACGTACGGTGCCACTTTCTGCCATCAAAAAGTGCTCTCAGCGGAAGCCTTTGGGCACACCTGAACTCCCTGGGGGAGTCTTTACGCAACCCCACACTCAACAGGACTCTGCGTCTTCACTCTTTCCTAACAACCCTAAACATAACCCTAACCGCAACAAGAAGCTGAACCCGAGTTAGACCCGAAAAAACACGTACGGTGCCACTTTCTGCCATCAAAAAGTGCTCTCAGCGGAAGCCTTTGGGTACACCTGAACTCCCTGGGGGAGCCTTTACGCAACCCCACACTCAACAGGACTCTGCGTCTTCACTCTTTCCTAACAACCCTAAACATAACCCTAACCGGAACAAGAAGCTGAACCCGAGTTAGACCCGAAAAAACACGTACGGTGCCACTTTCTGCCATCAAAAAGTGCTCTCAGCGGAAGCCTTTGGGCACACCTGAACTCCCTGGGGGAGTCTTTACGCAACCCCACACTCAACAGGACTCTGCGTCTTCACTCTTTCCTAACAACCCTAAACATAACCCTAACCGCAACAAGAAGCTGAACCCGAGTTAGACCCGAAAAAACACGTACGGTGCCACTTTCTGCCATCAAAAAGTGCTCTCAGCGGAAGCCTTTGGGTACACCTGAACTCCCTGGGGGAGCCTTTACGCAACCCCACACTCAACAGGACTCTGCGTCTTCACTCTTTCCTAACAACCCTAAACATAACCCTAACCGCAACAAGAAGCTGAACCCGAGTTAGACCCGAAAAAACACGTACGGTGCCACTTTCTGCCATCAAAAAGTGCTCTCAGCGGAAGCCTTTGGGTACACCTGAACTCCCTGGGGGAGCCTTTACGCAACCCCACACTCAACAGGACTCTGCGTCTTCACTCTTTCCTAACAACCCTAAACATAACCCTAACCGCAACAAGAAGCTCAACCCGAGTTAGACCCGAAAAAACACGTACGGTGCCACTTTCTGCCATCAAAAAGTGCTCTCAGCGGAAGCCTTTGGGTACACCTGAACTCCCTGGGGGAGCCTTTACGCAACCCCACACTCAACAGGACTCTGAGTCTTCACTCTTTCCTAACAACCCTAAACATAACCCTAACCGCAACAAGAAGCTGAACCCGAGTTAGACCCGAAAAAACACGTACGGTGCCACTTTCTGCCATCAAAAAGTGCTCTCAGCGGAAGCCTTTGGGTACACCTGAACTCCCTGGGGGAGCCTTTACGCAACCCCACACTCAACAGGACTCTGCGTCTTCACTCTTTCCTAACAACCCTAAACATAACCCTAACCGCAACAAGAAGCTGAACCCGAGTTAGACCCGAAAAAACACGTACGGTGCCACTTTCTGCCCTCCAAAAGTGCTCTCAGCGGAAGCCTTTGGGTACACCTGAACTCCCTGGGGGAGCCTTTACGCAACCCCACACTCAACAGGACTCTGCGTCTTCACTCTTTCCTAACAACCCTAAACATAACCCTAACCGCAACAAGAAGCTGAACCCGAGTTAGACCCGAAAAAACACGTACGGTGCCACTTTCTGCCATCAAAAAGTGCTCTGAGCGGAAGCCTTTGGGTACACCTGAACTCCCTGGGGGAGCCTTTACGCAACCCCACACTCAACAGGACTCTGCGTCTTCACTCTTTCCTAACAACCCTAAACATAACCCTAACCGGAACAAGAAGCTGAACCCGAGTTAGACCCGAAAAAACACGTACGGTGCCACTTTCTGCCATCAAAAAGTGCTCTCAGCGGAAGCCTTTGGGCACACCTGAACTCCCTGGGGGAGTCTTTACGCAACCCCACACTCAACAGGACTCTGCGTCTTCACTCTTTCCTAACAACCCTAAACATAACCCTAACCGCAACAAGAAGCTGAACCCGAGTTAGACCCGAAAAAACACGTACGGTGCCACTTTCTGCCATCAAAAAGTGCTCTCAGCGGAAGCCTTTGGGTACACCTGAACTCCCTGGGGGAGCCTTTACGCAACCCCACACTCAACAGGACTCTGCGTCTTCACTCTTTCCTAACAACCCTAAACATAACCCTAACCGGAACAAGAAGCTGAACCCGAGTTAGACCCGAAAAAACACGTACGGTGCCACTTTCTGCCATCAAAAAGTGCTCTCAGCGGAAGCCTTTGGGCACACCTGAACTCCCTGGGGGAGTCTTTACGCAACCCCACACTCAACAGGACTCTGCGTCTTCACTCTTTCCTAACAACCCTAAACATAACCCTAACCGCAACAAGAAGCTGAACCCGAGTTAGACCCGAAAAAACACGTACGGTGCCACTTTCTGCCATCAAAAAGTGCTCTCAGCGGAAGCCTTTGGGTACACCTGAACTCCCTGGGGGAGCCTTTACGCAACCCCACACTCAACAGGACTCTGCGTCTTCACTCTTTCCTAACAACCCTAAACATAACCCTAACCGCAACAAGAAGCTGAACCCGAGTTAGACCCGAAAAAACACGTACGGTGCCACTTTCTGCCATCAAAAAGTGCTCTCAGCGGAAGCCTTTGGGTACACCTGAACTCCCTGGGGGAGCCTTTACGCAACCCCACACTCAACAGGACTCTGCGTCTTCACTCTTTCCTAACAACCCTAAACATAACCCTAACCGCAACAAGAAGCTCAACCCGAGTTAGACCCGAAAAAACACGTACGGTGCCACTTTCTGCCATCAAAAAGTGCTCTCAGCGGAAGCCTTTGGGTACACCTGAACTCCCTGGGGGAGCCTTTACGCAACCCCACACTCAACAGGACTCTGAGTCTTCACTCTTTCCTAACAACCCTAAACATAACCCTAACCGCAACAAGAAGCTGAACCCGAGTTAGACCCGAAAAAACACGTACGGTGCCACTTTCTGCCATCAAAAAGTGCTCTCAGCGGAAGCCTTTGGGTACACCTGAACTCCCTGGGGGAGCCTTTACGCAACCCCACACTCAACAGGACTCTGCGTCTTCACTCTTTCCTAACAACCCTAAACATAACCCTAACCGCAACAAGAAGCTGAACCCGAGTTAGACCCGAAAAAACACGTACGGTGCCACTTTCTGCCCTCCAAAAGTGCTCTCAGCGGAAGCCTTTGGGTACACCTGAACTCCCTGGGGGAGCCTTTACGCAACCCCACACTCAACAGGACTCTGCGTCTTCACTCTTTCCTAACAACCCTAAACATAACCCTAACCGCAACAAGAAGCTGAACCCGAGTTAGACCCGAAAAAACACGTACGGTGCCACTTTCTGCCATCAAAAAGTGCTCTGAGCGGAAGCCTTTGGGTACACCTGAACTCCCTGGGGGAGCCTTTACGCAACCCCACACTCAACAGGACTCTGCGTCTTCACTCTTTCCTAACAACCCTAAACATAACCCTAACCGGAACAAGAAGCTGAACCCGAGTTAGACCCGAAAAAACACGTACGGTGCCACTTTCTGCCATCAAAAAGTGCTCTCAGCGGAAGCCTTTGGGCACACCTGAACTCCCTGGGGGAGTCTTTACGCAACCCCACACTCAACAGGACTCTGCGTCTTCACTCTTTCCTAACAACCCTAAACATAACCCTAACCGCAACAAGAAGCTGAACCCGAGTTAGACCCGAAAAAACACGTACGGTGCCACTTTCTGCCATCAAAAAGTGCTCTCAGCGGAAGCCTTTGGGTACACCTGAACTCCCTGGGGGAGCCTTTACGCAACCCCACACTCAACAGGACTCTGCGTCTTCACTCTTTCCTAACAACCCTAAACATAACCCTAACCGCAACAAGAAGCTGAACCCGAGTTAGACCCGAAAAAACACGTACGGTGCCACTTTCTGCCATCAAAAAGTGCTCTCAGCGGAAGCCTTTGGGTACACCTGAACTCCCTGGGGGAGCCTTTACGCAACCCCACACTCAACAGGACTCTGCGTCTTCACTCTTTCCTAACAACCCTAAACATAACCCTAACCGCAACAAGAAGCTCAACCCGAGTTAGACCCGAAAAAACACGTACGGTGCCACTTTCTGCCATCAAAAAGTGCTCTCAGCGGAAGCCTTTGGGTACACCTGAACTCCCTGGGGGAGCCTTTACGCAACCCCACACTCAACAGGACTCTGAGTCTTCACTCTTTCCTAACAACCCTGAACATAACCCTAACCGCAACAAGAAGCTGAACCCGAGTTAGACCCGAAAAAACACGTACGGTGCCACTTTCTGCCATCAAAAAGTGCTCTCAGCGGAAGCCTTTGGGTACACCTGAACTCCCTGGGGGAGCCTTTACGCAACCCCACACTCAACAGGACTCTGCGTCTTCACTCTTTCCTAACAACCCTAAACATAACCCTAACCGCAACAAGAAGCTGAACCCGAGTTAGACCCGAAAAAACACGTACGGTGCCACTTTCTGCCCTCCAAAAGTGCTCTCAGCGGAAGCCTTTGGGTACACCTGAACTCCCTGGGGGAGCCTTTACGCAACCCCACACTCAACAGGACTCTGCGTCTTCACTCTTTCCTAACAACCCTAAACATAACCCTAACCGCAACAAGAAGCTGAACCCGAGTTAGACCCGAAAAAACACGTACGGTGCCACTTTCTGCCATCAAAAAGTGCTCTGAGCGGAAGCCTTTGGGTACACCTGAACTCCCTGGGGGAGCCTTTACGCAACCCCACACTCAACAGGACTCTGCGTCTTCACTCTTTCCTAACAACCCTAAACATAACCCTAACCGGAACAAGAAGCTGAACCCGAGTTAGACCCGAAAAAACACGTACGGTGCCACTTTCTGCCATCAAAAAGTGCTCTCAGCGGAAGCCTTTGGGTACACCTGAACTCCCTGGGGGAGCCTTTACGCAACCCCACACTCAACAGGACTCTGCGTCTTCACTCTTTCCTAACAACCCTGAACATAACCCTAACCGCAACAAGAAGCTGAACCCGAGTTAGACCCGAAAAAACACGTACGGTGCCACTTTCTGCCATCAAAAAGTGCTCTCAGCGGAAGCCTTTGGGTACACCTGAACTCCCTGGGGGAGCCTTTACGCAACCCCACACTCAACAGGACTCTGCGTCTTCACTCTTTCCTAACAACCCTAAACATAACCCTAACCGCAACAAGAAGCTGAACCCGAGTTAGACCCGAAAAAACACGTACGGTGCCACTTTCTGCCATCAAAAAGTGCTCTCAGCGGAAGCCTTTGGGTACACCTGAACTCCCTGGGGGAGCCTTTACGCAACCCCACACTCAACAGGACTCTGCGTCTTCACTCTTTCCTAACAACCCTAAACATAACCCTAACCGCAACAAGAAGCTGAACCCGAGTTAGACCCGAAAAAACACGTACGGTGCCACTTTCTGCCCTCCAAAAGTGCTCTCAGCGGAAGCCTTTGGGTACACCTGAACTCCCTGGGGGAGCCTTTACGCAACCCCACACTCAACAGGACTCTGCGTCTTCACTCTTTCCTAACAAACCTGAACATAACCCTAACCGCAACAAGAAGCTGAACCCGAGTTAGACCCGAAAAAACACGTACGGTGCCACTTTCTGCCATCAAAAAGTGCTCTCAGCGGAAGCCTTTGGGTACACCTGAACTCCCTGGGGGAGCCTTTACGCAACCCCACACTCAACAGGACTCTGCGTCTTCACTCTTTCCTAACAACCCTAAACATAACCCTAACCGCAACAAGAAGCTGAACCCGAGTTAGACCCGAAAAAACACGTACGGTGCCACTTTCTGCCATCAAAAAGTGCTCTCAGCGGAAGCCTTTGGGTACACCTGAACTTCCTGGGGGAGCCTTTACGCAACCCCACACTCAACAGGACTCTGCGTCTTCACTCTTTCCTAACAACCCTAAACATAACCCTAACCGCAACAAGAAGCTCAACCCGAGTTAGACCCGAAAAAACACGTACGGTGCCACTTTCTGCCATCAAAAAGTGCTCTCAGCGGAAGCCTTTGGGTACACCTGAACTCCCTGGGGGAGCCTTTACGCAACCCCACACTCAACAGGACTCTGAGTCTTCACTCTTTCCTAACAACCCTAAACATAACCCTAACCGCAACAAGAAGCTGAACCCGAGTTAGACCCGAAAAAACACGTACGGTGCCACTTTCTGCCATCAAAAAGTGCTCTCAGCGGAAGCCTTTGGGTACACCTGAACTCCCTGGGGGAGCCTTTACGCAACCCCAAACTCAACAGGACTCTGCGTCTTCACTCTTTCCTAACAACCCTAAACATAACCCTAACCGCAACAAGAAGCTCAACCCGAGTTAGACCCGAAAAAACACGTACGGTGCCACTTTCTGCCCTCCAAAAGTGCTCTCAGCGGAAGCCTTTGGGTACACCTGAACTCCCTGGGGGAGCCTTTACGCAACCCCACACTCAACAGGACTCTGCGTCTTCACTCTTTCCTAACAACCCTAAACATAACCCTAACCGCAACAAGAAGCTGAACCCGAGTTAGACTCGAAAAAACACGTACGGTGCCACTTTCTGCCATCAAAAAGTGCTCTCAGCGGAAGCCTTTGGGTACACCTGAACTCCCTGGGGGAGCCTTTACGCAACCCCACACTCAACAGGACTCTGCGTCTTCACTCTTTCCTAACAACCCTAAACATAACCCTAACCGCAACAAGAAGCTGAACCCGAGTTAGACCCGAAAAAACACGTACGGTGCCACTTTCTGCCCTCAAAAAGTGCTCTCAGTGGAAGCCTTTGGGTACACCTGAACTCCCTGGGGGAGCCTTTACGCAACCCCACACTCAACAGGACTCTGCGTCTTCACTCTTTCCTAACAACCCTAAACATAACCCTAACCGCAACAAGAAGCTGAACCCGAGTTAGACCCGAAAAAACACGTACGGTGCCACTTTCTGCCATCAAAAAGTGCTCTCAGCGGAAGCCTTTGGGTACACCTGAACTCCCTGGGGGAGCCTTTACGCAACCCCACACTCAACAGGACTCTGCGTCTTCACTCTTTCCTAACAACCCTAAACATAACCCTAACCGCAACAAGAAGCTGAACCCGAGTTAGACCCGAAAAAACACGTACGGTGCCACTTTCTGCCATCCAAAAGTGCTCTCAGCGGAAGCCTTTGGGTACACCTGAACTCCCTGGGGGAGCCTTTACGCAACCCCACACTCAACAGGACTCTGCGTCTTCACTCTTTCCTAACAACCCTAAACATAACCCTAACCGCAACAAGAAGCTGAACCCGAGTTAGACCCGAAAAAACACGTACGGTGCCACTTTCTGCCATCAAAAAGTGCTCTCAGCGGAAGCCTTTGGGTACACTTGAACTCCCTGGGGGAGCCTTTACGCAACCCCACACTCAACAGGACTCTGCGTCTTCACTCTTTCCTAACAACCCTAAACATAACCCTAACCGCAACAAGAAGCTGAACCCGAGTTAGACCCGAAAAAACACGTACGGTGCCACTTTCTGCCATCAAAAAGTGCTCTCAGCGGAAGCCTTTGGGTACACGTGAACTCCCTGGGGGAGCCTTTACGCAACCCCACACTCAACAGGACTCTGCGTCTTCACTCTTTCCTAACAACCCTAAACATAACCCTAACCGCAACAAGAAGCTCAACCCGAGTTAGACCCGAAAAAATACGTACGGTGCCACTTTCTGCCCTCCAAAAGTGCTCTCAGCGGAAGCCTTTGGGTACACCTGAACTCCCTGGGGGAGCCTTTACGCAACCCCACACTCAACAGGACTCTGCGTCTTCACTCTTTCCTAACAACCCTAAACATAACCCTAACCGCAACAAGAAGCTCAACCCGAGTTAGACCCGAAAAAACACGTACGGTGCCACTTTCTGCCATCAAAAAGTGCTCTCAGCGGAAGCCTTCGGGTACACCTGAACTCCCTGGGGGAGCCTTTACGCAACCCCACACTCAACAGGACTCTGCGTCTTCACTCTTTCCTAACAACCCTAAACATAACCCTAACCGCAACAAGAAGCTCAACCCGAGTTAGACCCGAAAAAACACGTACGGTGCCACTTTCTGCCATCAAAAAGTGCTCTCAGCGGAAGCCTTTGGGTACACCTGAACTCCCTGGGGGAGCCTTTACGCAACCCCACACTCAACAGGACTCTGCGTCTTCACTCTTTCCTAACAACCCTGAACATAACCCTAACCGCAACAAGAAGCTCAACCCGAGTTAGACCCGAAAAAACACGTACGGTGCCACTTTCTGCCATCAAAAAGTGCTCTCAGCGGAAGCCTTTGGGTACACCTGAACTCCCTGGGGGAGCCTTTACGCAACCCCACACTCAACAGGACTCTGCGTCTTCACTCTTTCCTAACAACCCTAAACATAACCCTAACCGCAACAAGAAGCTCAACCCGAGTTAGACCCGAAAAAACACGTACGGTGCCACTTTCTGCCATCAAAAAGTGCTCTCAGCGGAAGCCTTTGGGTACACCTGAACTCCCTGGGGGAGCCTTTACGCAACCCCACGCTCAACAGGACTCTGCGTCTTCACTCTTTCCTAACAACCCTAAACATAACCCTAACCGCAACAAGAAGCTGAACCCGAGTTAGACCCGAAAAAACACGTACGGTGCCACTTTCTGCCATCAAAAAGTGCTCTCAGCGGAAGCCTTTGGGTACACCTGAACTCCCTGGGGGAGCCTTTACGCAACCCCACACTCAACAGGACTCTGCGTCTTCACTCTTTCCTAACAACCCTAAACATAACCCTAACCGCAACAAGAAGCTGAACCCGAGTTAGACCCGAAAAAACACGTACGGTGCCACTTTCTGCCATCAAAAAGTGCTCTCAGCGGAAGCCTTTGGGTACACCTGAACTCCCTGGGGGAGCCTTTACGCAACCCCACACTCAACAGGACTCTGCGTCTTCACTCTTTCCTAACAACCCTAAACATAACCCTAACCGCAACAAGAAGCTGAACCCGAGTTAGACCCGAAAAAACACGTACGGTGCCACTTTCTGCCATCAAAAAGTGCTCTCAGCGGAAGCCTTTGGGTACACCTGAACTCCCTGGGGGAGCCTTTACGCAACCCCACACTCAACAGGACTCTGCGTCTTCACTCTTTCCTAACAACCCTAAACATAACCCTAACCGCAACAAGAAGCTCAACCCGAGTTAGACCCGAAAAAACACGTACGGTGCCACTTTCTGCCATCAAAAAGTGCTCTCAGCGGAAGCCTTTGGGTACACCTGAACTCCCTGGGGGAGCCTTTACGCAACCCCACACTCAACAGGACTCTGCGTCTTCACTCTTTCCTAACAACCCTAAACATAACCCTAACCGCAACAAGAAGCTCAACCCGAGTTAGACCCGAAAAAACACGTACGGTGCCACTTTCTGCCATCAAAAAGTGCTCTCAGCGGAAGCCTTTGGGTACACCTGAACTCCCTGGGGGAGCCTTTACGCAACCCCACACTCAACAGGACTCTGCGTCTTCACTCTTTCCTAACAACCCTAAACATAACCCTAACCGCAACAAGAAGCTCAACCCGAGTTAGACCCGAAAAAACACGTACGGTGCCACTTTCTGCCATCAAAAAGTGCTCTCAGCGGAAGCCTTTGGGTACACCTGAACTCCCTGGGGGAGCCTTTACGCAACCCCACACTCAACAGGACTCTGAGTCTTCACTCTTTCCCAACAACCCTAAACATAACCCTAACCGCAACAAGAAGCTGAACCCGAGTTAGACCCGAAAAAACACGTACGGTGCCACTTTCTGCCATCAAAAAGTGCTCTCAGCGG
>NW_028154111.1:0-72500 GCF_964211835.1 Anser anser
AACATTACCACCTCAAAGAGCTCTTAATATTGGGGGAAACCCAAAAAAGGAGAGTGGGGGACTCTAAAATTGGGGGGACCCCCCAAATTGGTTGTGTCCCCCCCCAAATTGGTTGTGCCCCCCCCAAAATTGGTTGTGTCCCCCCCAATTAGGGGAGGAACCCCCAAAATTGGGTGGGCGAACCCCCATATTGGGGGGGCAGAACACTTAAATGGAAGTGTGAAATTCCCGAATTGAATGTGGACCCCCCAGAACAGTCTTCAGAGGTTTAGTGTTGTAAATTTTATCGGGTTAGGGCTGCAAGGGTTTTTAGGGTTAGGGTTTCTAGGGTTTGTTGGGGTAGGGGTTAGGGTTAGATCCGTGGTTGCCATAGGCTTAGGGGTCAAGGTTCTTAGGGGTTAGGCCTAATATTAGGGCGGAAGGCCAAAATAAGAGCTGGGAGCCCCCCCCAAAATCGAAGGGTTGAAGCCCAAATTTAGGGGAAGTAACGGCCAAATTGTGGGGTCCCCCAAAATTGGGCGGAAGAACTCTTTAATATTAGGGGGGAACCCAAAAAAGGAGGGTGGGGGACTCTACAATTGGGGGGGACCCCCAAAATTGGTCGGGTCCCCCCAAATTAGGGGAGGAACCCCCAAAATTGGGTGGGTGAACCCCCAAATTGGGGGGAAGAAGACTTAAATGGAAGTGTGAAATTCCAGAATTGAATGTGGACCCCCCCCAGACCTGGGGAGGAATCCCCAAACTTGGGGGGGACCCCCAAAATTGGGGTTAAAGCCCCAGATCCCGGGGAGCTAAGCCCCAAATTAAGGGAAGGAACCTCAAACATGTGGTGAGAACCCCAACATTGGGGGAAAGAACCTTAATATTAGGGTGGCAGGCCAAGAAAGGATGGTGGGGGCCTCCAAAATTGTGGGGGGCTTGGAATTGGGGGGAATCCCCAAAATGGAGGGGGAACCCCAAAAGTGGGGGGGGGGGGCGAAGCACCAAATTAGGGGAAGGAACCCCAAAATTGCAGGGAATTTTATAAGTGAGACCATACAAATTTCTTGGTCTATCAGAAATATTTCATTAATTAAGTAAGCAGGCACAAGCAAAACAGCGCTGGGCGGCTGGGGAGTCTCCGCTCCACCACAGCACGCAACTTTCCCTTTTCAGTGTCGCCGTTTTATAGCATCCAAGTTTCGGTTTGTCAGGACTTGTTGGACCTTCTGAAGCTGCGCAGTTCGTTGTTGGGGGTCGTTGTTTTTCTTTCAATGATCATGCGTTGTGCTCGTGTTCAAGGGGGAGGGTAGTGAAGCGGGAAACAGTATTTCACAGAGTCTTTGTTTTACCAAGGATGTTTATCCAACACCCCCTCCCCACTATCTACTTGCTTAGTCTTCCCCCTTAACAAGGTCGTAAATTGCAAAACCTTATCTTCTCAGCAGATCCTCTGAATTCCTTTTAAAGACAATGAACAAACACCCGCTAATTTATCACAATCCCTCCTTTTTCTTTTTCTAACATATTTTGTTCATTGATGAATTTTTGAAGCACTTGTTTGCTCAATATTAAAGTTTCTGCGTCATCCTCCTCCTGTTCAAGAGATTCATATTTCGCACGCACAAGCATAAGGTGAGCTGCCTCTAATCGGTTTTTTTTACAATCGCGATTATTCGATTGAATATACATGGTACAAAAGTTAGTGTTAATATGAGCAGCAACAAAGGTCCTGCTATAGTTGATAGCAGTGTAGTGAGCCAAAGTGAGTAATTAAACCAGGATTCATACCAATTCTGGTGGGCTTCATTTTCTATTTTTCGTTTTTCTAGCCCTTCTCTCAATTTAGTCATTGTATCCCTTACTACTCCAGTATGATCTGCATATACGCAACACTCCTCTCGTAGGGCTGCACACAATCCTCCTTGTTGTAGAAAAATCAGATCTAATCCCCTACGATTTTGTCGTACAGATTTCTCTAAAGCTGATATAGATTGCTCGATACGGGCCAAGAACTTCTTCCACAGGGAAGAACTCTGAAATGGAGAGCTGAAAACCCGAAATTGAGGGGAAACCCCCCAAAACGGCGGGAAAACCCTCCATAAACACGAAACCGGTAATGTAACAGAGCAAAAAATGGCGTCCTACGGCAAGGTGCGAGGCTCAATTTTCTGGGGAGTGCTGGGAAATGTAGTTCTTAGCCACCGGGTTTCCGGGAGTCCATATTGTTTTCCCAGAGCATGCCGGGAGATGTAGTTCTCGGACACTGGGCTTCCGGGAGGCCATGTTGGTTTCCCAGAGCTTGCCGTGAGATGTAGTCTTCCGGCACCGGGCGTCCGGGAGTCCATATTGGTTTCCCAGAGCATGCCGGGAGATGTAGTTCCCGGGGCACTGGACTTCCGGGAAGCCATGTTGGGATTCCGGTGCATGCCGGGAGATGCAGTTTTCCGGCACTGGACTTCCGGGCGGCCATGTTGGATGCCCAGATCATGCCGGGAGATGTAGTTCTCGGGCACTGGACGTCCGGGCGGCCATATTGGATTAGGGTTAGGGTTAGGGTTTACGGTTCCTAGGGTTAGGGATTAGGGTTCCTAGGGTTAGGGATTAGGGTTTAGGGTTTAGGGTTTAGGGGTTAGGGTTAGGGTTAGGGGGTTAGGGTTAGGGTTAGGGGTTAGGGTTAGGGTTAGGGTTAGGGTTAGGGTTAGGGTTAGGGTTTAGGGTTAGGGTTAGGGTTAGGGGTTAGGGTTAGGGTTAGGGTTAGGGTTAGGGTTAGGGTTAGGGTTAGGGTTAGGGGTTAGGGTTAGGGTTAGGGTTAGGGTTAGGGTTAGGGTTAGGGTTAGGGTTAGGGTTAGGGTTAGGGTTAGGGTTAGGGTTAGGGTTAGGGTTAGGGTTAGGGTTAGGGTTAGGGTTAGGGTTAGGGTTTAGGGTTTAGGGTTTAGGGTTTAGGGTTTAGGGTTTAGGGTTTAGGGTTTAGGGTTTGGGTTTAGGGTTTAGGGTTTAGGGTTTAGGGTTTAGGGTATTGATATATGCTTGCAGTGATAAGAAAGCTTAACAGACAACCTTGTAAAATGCAGACAACCAGAATCCTTAGAGCAATTGGGTGGAAATCACGGTGTAAGAAACATTACCACCTCAAAGAGCTCTTAATATTGGGGGAAACCCAAAAAAGGAGAGTGGGGGACTCTAAAATTGGGGGGACCCCCCAAATTGGTTGTGTCCCCCCCCAAATTGGTTGTGCCCCCCCCAAAATTGGTTGTGTCCCCCCCAATTAGGGGAGGAACCCCCAAAATTGGGTGGGCGAACCCCCATATTGGGGGGGCAGAACACTTAAATGGAAGTGTGAAATTCCCGAATTGAATGTGGACCCCCCAGAACAGTCTTCAGAGGTTTAGTGTTGTAAATTTTATCGGGTTAGGGCTGCAAGGGTTTTTAGGGTTAGGGTTTCTAGGGTTTGTTGGGGTAGGGGTTAGGGTTAGATCCGTGGTTGCCATAGGCTTAGGGGTCAAGGTTCTTAGGGGTTAGGCCTAATATTAGGGCGGAAGGCCAAAATAAGAGCTGGGAGCCCCCCCCAAAATCGAAGGGTTGAAGCCCAAATTTAGGGGAAGTAACGGCCAAATTGTGGGGTCCCCCAAAATTGGGCGGAAGAACTCTTTAATATTAGGGGGGAACCCAAAAAAGGAGGGTGGGGGACTCTACAATTGGGGGGGACCCCCAAAATTGGTCGGGTCCCCCCAAATTAGGGGAGGAACCCCCAAAATTGGGTGGGTGAACCCCCAAATTGGGGGGAAGAAGACTTAAATGGAAGTGTGAAATTCCAGAATTGAATGTGGACCCCCCCCAGACCTGGGGAGGAATCCCCAAACTTGGGGGGGACCCCCAAAATTGGGGTTAAAGCCCCAGATCCCGGGGAGCTAAGCCCCAAATTAAGGGAAGGAACCTCAAACATGTGGTGAGAACCCCAACATTGGGGGAAAGAACCTTAATATTAGGGTGGCAGGCCAAGAAAGGATGGTGGGGGCCTCCAAAATTGTGGGGGGCTTGGAATTGGGGGGAATCCCCAAAATGGAGGGGGAACCCCAAAAGTGGGGTGGGGGGCGAAGCACCAAATTAGGGGAAGGAACCCCAAAATTGCAGGGAATTTTATAAGTGAGACCATACAAATTTCTTGGTCTATCAGAAATATTTCATTAATTAAGTAAGCAGGCACAAGCAAAACAGCGCTGGGCGGCTGGGGAGTCTCCGCTCCACCACAGCACGCAACTTTCCCTTTTCAGTGTCGCCGTTTTATAGCATCCAAGTTTCGGTTTGTCAGGACTTGTTGGACCTTCTGAAGCTGCGCAGTTCGTTGTTGGGGGTCGTTGTTTTTCTTTCAATGATCATGCGTTGTGCTCGTGTTCAAGGGGGAGGGTAGTGAAGCGGGAAACAGTATTTCACAGAGTCTTTGTTTTACCAAGGATGTTTATCCAACACCCCCTCCCCACTATCTACTTGCTTAGTCTTCCCCCTTAACAAGGTCGTAAATTGCAAAACCTTATCTTCTCAGCAGATCCTCTGAATTCCTTTTAAAGACAATGAACAAACACCCGCTAATTTATCACAATCCCTCCTTTTTCTTTTTCTAACATATTTTGTTCATTGATGAATTTTTGAAGCACTTGTTTGCTCAATATTAAAGTTTCTGCGTCATCCTCCTCCTGTTCAAGAGATTCATATTTCGCACGCACAAGCATAAGGTGAGCTGCCTCTAATCGGTTTTTTTTACAATCGCGATTATTCGATTGAATATACATGGTACAAAAGTTAGTGTTAATATGAGCAGCAACAAAGGTCCTGCTATAGTTGATAGCAGTGTAGTGAGCCAAAGTGAGTAATTAAACCAGGATTCATACCAATTCTGGTGGGCTTCATTTTCTATTTTTCGTTTTTCTAGCCCTTCTCTCAATTTAGTCATTGTATCCCTTACTACTCCAGTATGATCTGCATATACGCAACACTCCTCTCGTAGGGCTGCACACAATCCTCCTTGTTGTAGAAAAATCAGATCTAATCCCCTACGATTTTGTCGTACAGATTTCTCTAAAGCTGATATAGATTGCTCGATACGGGCCAAGAACTTCTTCCACAGGGAAGAACTCTGAAATGGAGAGCTGAAAACCCGAAATTGAGGGGAAACCCCCCAAAACGGCGGGAAAACCCTCCATAAACACGAAACCGGTAATGTAACAGAGCAAAAAATGGCGTCCTACGGCAAGGTGCGAGGCTCAATTTTCTGGGGAGTGCTGGGAAATGTAGTTCTTAGCCACCGGGTTTCCGGGAGTCCATATTGTTTTCCCAGAGCATGCCGGGAGATGTAGTTCTCGGACACTGGGCTTCCGGGAGGCCATGTTGGTTTCCCAGAGCTTGCCGTGAGATGTAGTCTTCCGGCACCGGGCGTCCGGGAGTCCATATTGGTTTCCCAGAGCATGCCGGGAGATGTAGTTCCCGGGGCACTGGACTTCCGGGAAGCCATGTTGGGATTCCGGTGCATGCCGGGAGATGCAGTTTTCCGGCACTGGACTTCCGGGCGGCCATGTTGGATGCCCAGATCATGCCGGGAGATGTAGTTCTCGGGCACTGGACGTCCGGGCGGCCATATTGGATTAGGGTTAGGGTTAGGGTTTACGGTTCCTAGGGTTAGGGATTAGGGTTCCTAGGGTTAGGGATTAGGGTTTAGGGTTTAGGGTTTAGGGGTTAGGGTTAGGGTTAGGGGGTTAGGGTTAGGGTTAGGGGTTAGGGTTAGGGTTAGGGTTAGGGTTAGGGTTAGGGTTAGGCTTAGGGTTTAGGGTTAGGGTTAGGGTTAGGGGTTAGGGTTAGGGTTAGGGTTAGGGTTAGGGTTAGGGTTAGGGTTAGGGTTAGGGGTTAGGGTTAGGGTTAGGGTTAGGGTTAGGGTTAGGGTTAGGGTTAGGGTTTGGGTTAGGGTTAGGGTTAGGGTTAGGGTTAGGGTTAGGGTTAGGGTTAGGGTTAGGGTTTAGGGTTTAGGGTTTAGGGTTTAGGGTTTAGGGTTTAGGGTTTAGGGTTTAGGGTTTAGGGTTTGGGTTTAGGGTTTAGGGTTTAGGGTTTAGGGTTTAGGGTATTGATATATGCTTGCAGTGATAAGAAAGCTTAACAGACAACCTTGTAAAATGCAGACAACCAGAATCCTTAGAGCAATTGGGTGGAAATCACGGTGTAAGAAACATTACCACCTCAAAGAGCTCTTAATATTGGGGGAAACCCAAAAAAGGAGAGTGGGGGACTCTAAAATTGGGGGGACCCCCCAAATTGGTTGTGTCCCCCCCCAAATTGGTTGTGCCCCCCCCAAAATTGGTTGTGTCCCCCCCAATTAGGGGAGGAACCCCCAAAATTGGGTGGGCGAACCCCCATATTGGGGGGGCAGAACACTTAAATGGAAGTGTGAAATTCCCGAATTGAATGTGGACCCCCCAGAACAGTCTTCAGAGGTTTAGTGTTGTAAATTTTATCGGGTTAGGGCTGCAAGGGTTTTTAGGGTTAGGGTTTCTAGGGTTTGTTGGGGTAGGGGTTAGGGTTAGATCCGTGGTTGCCATAGGCTTAGGGGTCAAGGTTCTTAGGGGTTAGGCCTAATATTAGGGCGGAAGGCCAAAATAAGAGCTGGGAGCCCCCCCCAAAATCGAAGGGTTGAAGCCCAAATTTAGGGGAAGTAACGGCCAAATTGTGGGGTCCCCCAAAATTGGGCGGAAGAACTCTTTAATATTAGGGGGGAACCCAAAAAAGGAGGGTGGGGGACTCTACAATTGGGGGGGACCCCCAAAATTGGTCGGGTCCCCCCAAATTAGGGGAGGAACCCCCAAAATTGGGTGGGTGAACCCCCAAATTGGGGGGAAGAAGACTTAAATGGAAGTGTGAAATTCCAGAATTGAATGTGGACCCCCCCCAGACCTGGGGAGGAATCCCCAAACTTGGGGGGGACCCCCAAAATTGGGGTTAAAGCCCCAGATCCCGGGGAGCTAAGCCCCAAATTAAGGGAAGGAACCTCAAACATGTGGTGAGAACCCCAACATTGGGGGAAAGAACCTTAATATTAGGGTGGCAGGCCAAGAAAGGATGGTGGGGGCCTCCAAAATTGTGGGGGGCTTGGAATTGGGGGGAATCCCCAAAATGGAGGGGGAACCCCAAAAGTGGGGGGGGGGGGCGAAGCACCAAATTAGGGGAAGGAACCCCAAAATTGCAGGGAATTTTATAAGTGAGACCATACAAATTTCTTGGTCTATCAGAAATATTTCATTAATTAAGTAAGCAGGCACAAGCAAAACAGCGCTGGGCGGCTGGGGAGTCTCCGCTCCACCACAGCACGCAACTTTCCCTTTTCAGTGTCGCCGTTTTATAGCATCCAAGTTTCGGTTTGTCAGGACTTGTTGGACCTTCTGAAGCTGCGCAGTTCGTTGTTGGGGGTCGTTGTTTTTCTTTCAATGATCATGCGTTGTGCTCGTGTTCAAGGGGGAGGGTAGTGAAGCGGGAAACAGTATTTCACAGAGTCTTTGTTTTACCAAGGATGTTTATCCAACACCCCCTCCCCACTATCTACTTGCTTAGTCTTCCCCCTTAACAAGGTCGTAAATTGCAAAACCTTATCTTCTCAGCAGATCCTCTGAATTCCTTTTAAAGACAATGAACAAACACCCGCTAATTTATCACAATCCCTCCTTTTTCTTTTTCTAACATATTTTGTTCATTGATGAATTTTTGAAGCACTTGTTTGCTCAATATTAAAGTTTCTGCGTCATCCTCCTCCTGTTCAAGAGATTCATATTTCGCACGCACAAGCATAAGGTGAGCTGCCTCTAATCGGTTTTTTTTACAATCGCGATTATTCGATTGAATATACATGGTACAAAAGTTAGTGTTAATATGAGCAGCAACAAAGGTCCTGCTATAGTTGATAGCAGTGTAGTGAGCCAAAGTGAGTAATTAAACCAGGATTCATACCAATTCTGGTGGGCTTCATTTTCTATTTTTCGTTTTTCTAGCCCTTCTCTCAATTTAGTCATTGTATCCCTTACTACTCCAGTATGATCTGCATATACGCAACACTCCTCTCGTAGGGCTGCACACAATCCTCCTTGTTGTAGAAAAATCAGATCTAATCCCCTACGATTTTGTCGTACAGATTTCTCTAAAGCTGATATAGATTGCTCGATACGGGCCAAGAACTTCTTCCACAGGGAAGAACTCTGAAATGGAGAGCTGAAAACCCGAAATTGAGGGGAAACCCCCCAAAACGGCGGGAAAACCCTCCATAAACACGAAACCGGTAATGTAACAGAGCAAAAAATGGCGTCCTACGGCAAGGTGCGAGGCTCAATTTTCTGGGGAGTGCTGGGAAATGTAGTTCTTAGCCACCGGGTTTCCGGGAGTCCATATTGTTTTCCCAGAGCATGCCGGGAGATGTAGTTCTCGGACACTGGGCTTCCGGGAGGCCATGTTGGTTTCCCAGAGCTTGCCGTGAGATGTAGTCTTCCGGCACCGGGCGTCCGGGAGTCCATATTGGTTTCCCAGAGCATGCCGGGAGATGTAGTTCCCGGGGCACTGGACTTCCGGGAAGCCATGTTGGGATTCCGGTGCATGCCGGGAGATGCAGTTTTCCGGCACTGGACTTCCGGGCGGCCATGTTGGATGCCCAGATCATGCCGGGAGATGTAGTTCTCGGGCACTGGACGTCCGGGCGGCCATATTGGATTAGGGTTAGGGTTAGGGTTTACGGTTCCTAGGGTTAGGGATTAGGGTTCCTAGGGTTAGGGATTAGGGTTTAGGGTTTAGGGTTTAGGGGTTAGGGTTAGGGTTAGGGGGTTAGGGTTAGGGTTAGGGGTTAGGGTTAGGGTTAGGGTTAGGGTTAGGGTTAGGGTTAGGCTTAGGGTTTAGGGTTAGGGTTAGGGTTAGGGGTTAGGGTTAGGGTTAGGGTTAGGGTTAGGGTTAGGGTTAGGGTTAGGGTTAGGGGTTAGGGTTAGGGTTAGGGTTAGGGTTAGGGTTAGGGTTAGGGTTAGGGTTAGGGTTTGGGTTAGGGTTAGGGTTAGGGTTAGGGTTAGGGTTAGGGTTAGGGTTAGGGTTAGGGTTTAGGGTTTAGGGTTTAGGGTTTAGGGTTTAGGGTTTAGGGTTTAGGGTTTAGGGTTTAGGGTTTGGGTTTAGGGTTTAGGGTTTAGGGTTTAGGGTTTAGGGTATTGATATATGCTTGCAGTGATAAGAAAGCTTAACAGACAACCTTGTAAAATGCAGACAACCAGAATCCTTAGAGCAATTGGGTGGAAATCACGGTGTAAGAAACATTACCACCTCAAAGAGCTCTTAATATTGGGGGAAACCCAAAAAAGGAGAGTGGGGGACTCTAAAATTGGGGGGACCCCCCAAATTGGTTGTGTCCCCCCCCAAATTGGTTGTGCCCCCCCCAAAATTGGTTGTGTCCCCCCCAATTAGGGGAGGAACCCCCAAAATTGGGTGGGCGAACCCCCATATTGGGGGGGCAGAACACTTAAATGGAAGTGTGAAATTCCCGAATTGAATGTGGACCCCCCAGAACAGTCTTCAGAGGTTTAGTGTTGTAAATTTTATCGGGTTAGGGCTGCAAGGGTTTTTAGGGTTAGGGTTTCTAGGGTTTGTTGGGGTAGGGGTTAGGGTTAGATCCGTGGTTGCCATAGGCTTAGGGGTCAAGGTTCTTAGGGGTTAGGCCTAATATTAGGGCGGAAGGCCAAAATAAGAGCTGGGAGCCCCCCCCAAAATCGAAGGGTTGAAGCCCAAATTTAGGGGAAGTAACGGCCAAATTGTGGGGTCCCCCAAAATTGGGCGGAAGAACTCTTTAATATTAGGGGGGAACCCAAAAAAGGAGGGTGGGGGACTCTACAATTGGGGGGGACCCCCAAAATTGGTCGGGTCCCCCCAAATTAGGGGAGGAACCCCCAAAATTGGGTGGGTGAACCCCCAAATTGGGGGGAAGAAGACTTAAATGGAAGTGTGAAATTCCAGAATTGAATGTGGACCCCCCCCAGACCTGGGGAGGAATCCCCAAACTTGGGGGGGACCCCCAAAATTGGGGTTAAAGCCCCAGATCCCGGGGAGCTAAGCCCCAAATTAAGGGAAGGAACCTCAAACATGTGGTGAGAACCCCAACATTGGGGGAAAGAACCTTAATATTAGGGTGGCAGGCCAAGAAAGGATGGTGGGGGCCTCCAAAATTGTGGGGGGCTTGGAATTGGGGGGAATCCCCAAAATGGAGGGGGAACCCCAAAAGTGGGGGGGGGGGGCGAAGCACCAAATTAGGGGAAGGAACCCCAAAATTGCAGGGAATTTTATAAGTGAGACCATACAAATTTCTTGGTCTATCAGAAATATTTCATTAATTAAGTAAGCAGGCACAAGCAAAACAGCGCTGGGCGGCTGGGGAGTCTCCGCTCCACCACAGCACGCAACTTTCCCTTTTCAGTGTCGCCGTTTTATAGCATCCAAGTTTCGGTTTGTCAGGACTTGTTGGACCTTCTGAAGCTGCGCAGTTCGTTGTTGGGGGTCGTTGTTTTTCTTTCAATGATCATGCGTTGTGCTCGTGTTCAAGGGGGAGGGTAGTGAAGCGGGAAACAGTATTTCACAGAGTCTTTGTTTTACCAAGGATGTTTATCCAACACCCCCTCCCCACTATCTACTTGCTTAGTCTTCCCCCTTAACAAGGTCGTAAATTGCAAAACCTTATCTTCTCAGCAGATCCTCTGAATTCCTTTTAAAGACAATGAACAAACACCCGCTAATTTATCACAATCCCTCCTTTTTCTTTTTCTAACATATTTTGTTCATTGATGAATTTTTGAAGCACTTGTTTGCTCAATATTAAAGTTTCTGCGTCATCCTCCTCCTGTTCAAGAGATTCATATTTCGCACGCACAAGCATAAGGTGAGCTGCCTCTAATCGGTTTTTTTTACAATCGCGATTATTCGATTGAATATACATGGTACAAAAGTTAGTGTTAATATGAGCAGCAACAAAGGTCCTGCTATAGTTGATAGCAGTGTAGTGAGCCAAAGTGAGTAATTAAACCAGGATTCATACCAATTCTGGTGGGCTTCATTTTCTATTTTTCGTTTTTCTAGCCCTTCTCTCAATTTAGTCATTGTATCCCTTACTACTCCAGTATGATCTGCATATACGCAACACTCCTCTCGTAGGGCTGCACACAATCCTCCTTGTTGTAGAAAAATCAGATCTAATCCCCTACGATTTTGTCGTACAGATTTCTCTAAAGCTGATATAGATTGCTCGATACGGGCCAAGAACTTCTTCCACAGGGAAGAACTCTGAAATGGAGAGCTGAAAACCCGAAATTGAGGGGAAACCCCCCAAAACGGCGGGAAAACCCTCCATAAACACGAAACCGGTAATGTAACAGAGCAAAAAATGGCGTCCTACGGCAAGGTGCGAGGCTCAATTTTCTGGGGAGTGCTGGGAAATGTAGTTCTTAGCCACCGGGTTTCCGGGAGTCCATATTGTTTTCCCAGAGCATGCCGGGAGATGTAGTTCTCGGACACTGGGCTTCCGGGAGGCCATGTTGGTTTCCCAGAGCTTGCCGTGAGATGTAGTCTTCCGGCACCGGGCGTCCGGGAGTCCATATTGGTTTCCCAGAGCATGCCGGGAGATGTAGTTCCCGGGGCACTGGACTTCCGGGAAGCCATGTTGGGATTCCGGTGCATGCCGGGAGATGCAGTTTTCCGGCACTGGACTTCCGGGCGGCCATGTTGGATGCCCAGATCATGCCGGGAGATGTAGTTCTCGGGCACTGGACGTCCGGGCGGCCATATTGGATTAGGGTTAGGGTTAGGGTTTACGGTTCCTAGGGTTAGGGATTAGGGTTCCTAGGGTTAGGGATTAGGGTTTAGGGTTTAGGGTTTAGGGGTTAGGGTTAGGGTTAGGGGGTTAGGGTTAGGGTTAGGGGTTAGGGTTAGGGTTAGGGTTAGGGTTAGGGTTAGGGTTAGGGTTTAGGGTTAGGGTTAGGGTTAGGGGTTAGGGTTAGGGTTAGGGTTAGGGTTAGGGTTAGGGTTAGGGTTAGGGTTAGGGGTTAGGGTTAGGGTTAGGGTTAGGGTTAGGGTTAGGGTTAGGGTTAGGGTTAGGGTTTGGGTTAGGGTTAGGGTTAGGGTTAGGGTTAGGGTTAGGGTTAGGGTTAGGGTTAGGGTTTAGGGTTTAGGGTTTAGGGTTTAGGGTTTAGGGTTTAGGGTTTAGGGTTTAGGGTTTAGGGTTTGGGTTTAGGGTTTAGGGTTTAGGGTTTAGGGTTTAGGGTATTGATATATGCTTGCAGTGATAAGAAAGCTTAACAGACAACCTTGTAAAATGCAGACAACCAGAATCCTTAGAGCAATTGGGTGGAAATCACGGTGTAAGAAACATTACCACCTCAAAGAGCTCTTAATATTGGGGGAAACCCAAAAAAGGAGAGTGGGGGACTCTAAAATTGGGGGGACCCCCCAAATTGGTTGTGTCCCCCCCCAAATTGGTTGTGCCCCCCCCAAAATTGGTTGTGTCCCCCCCAATTAGGGGAGGAACCCCCAAAATTGGGTGGGCGAACCCCCATATTGGGGGGGCAGAACACTTAAATGGAAGTGTGAAATTCCCGAATTGAATGTGGACCCCCCAGAACAGTCTTCAGAGGTTTAGTGTTGTAAATTTTATCGGGTTAGGGCTGCAAGGGTTTTTAGGGTTAGGGTTTCTAGGGTTTGTTGGGGTAGGGGTTAGGGTTAGATCCGTGGTTGCCATAGGCTTAGGGGTCAAGGTTCTTAGGGGTTAGGCCTAATATTAGGGCGGAAGGCCAAAATAAGAGCTGGGAGCCCCCCCCAAAATCGAAGGGTTGAAGCCCAAATTTAGGGGAAGTAACGGCCAAATTGTGGGGTCCCCCAAAATTGGGCGGAAGAACTCTTTAATATTAGGGGGGAACCCAAAAAAGGAGGGTGGGGGACTCTACAATTGGGGGGGACCCCCAAAATTGGTCGGGTCCCCCCAAATTAGGGGAGGAACCCCCAAAATTGGGTGGGTGAACCCCCAAATTGGGGGGAAGAAGACTTAAATGGAAGTGTGAAATTCCAGAATTGAATGTGGACCCCCCCCAGACCTGGGGAGGAATCCCCAAACTTGGGGGGGACCCCCAAAATTGGGGTTAAAGCCCCAGATCCCGGGGAGCTAAGCCCCAAATTAAGGGAAGGAACCTCAAACATGTGGTGAGAACCCCAACATTGGGGGAAAGAACCTTAATATTAGGGTGGCAGGCCAAGAAAGGATGGTGGGGGCCTCCAAAATTGTGGGGGGCTTGGAATTGGGGGGAATCCCCAAAATGGAGGGGGAACCCCAAAAGTGGGGTGGGGGGCGAAGCACCAAATTAGGGGAAGGAACCCCAAAATTGCAGGGAATTTTATAAGTGAGACCATACAAATTTCTTGGTCTATCAGAAATATTTCATTAATTAAGTAAGCAGGCACAAGCAAAACAGCGCTGGGCGGCTGGGGAGTCTCCGCTCCACCACAGCACGCAACTTTCCCTTTTCAGTGTCGCCGTTTTATAGCATCCAAGTTTCGGTTTGTCAGGACTTGTTGGACCTTCTGAAGCTGCGCAGTTCGTTGTTGGGGGTCGTTGTTTTTCTTTCAATGATCATGCGTTGTGCTCGTGTTCAAGGGGGAGGGTAGTGAAGCGGGAAACAGTATTTCACAGAGTCTTTGTTTTACCAAGGATGTTTATCCAACACCCCCTCCCCACTATCTACTTGCTTAGTCTTCCCCCTTAACAAGGTCGTAAATTGCAAAACCTTATCTTCTCAGCAGATCCTCTGAATTCCTTTTAAAGACAATGAACAAACACCCGCTAATTTATCACAATCCCTCCTTTTTCTTTTTCTAACATATTTTGTTCATTGATGAATTTTTGAAGCACTTGTTTGCTCAATATTAAAGTTTCTGCGTCATCCTCCTCCTGTTCAAGAGATTCATATTTCGCACGCACAAGCATAAGGTGAGCTGCCTCTAATCGGTTTTTTTTACAATCGCGATTATTCGATTGAATATACATGGTACAAAAGTTAGTGTTAATATGAGCAGCAACAAAGGTCCTGCTATAGTTGATAGCAGTGTAGTGAGCCAAAGTGAGTAATTAAACCAGGATTCATACCAATTCTGGTGGGCTTCATTTTCTATTTTTCGTTTTTCTAGCCCTTCTCTCAATTTAGTCATTGTATCCCTTACTACTCCAGTATGATCTGCATATACGCAACACTCCTCTCGTAGGGCTGCACACAATCCTCCTTGTTGTAGAAAAATCAGATCTAATCCCCTACGATTTTGTCGTACAGATTTCTCTAAAGCTGATATAGATTGCTCGATACGGGCCAAGAACTTCTTCCACAGGGAAGAACTCTGAAATGGAGAGCTGAAAACCCGAAATTGAGGGGAAACCCCCCAAAACGGCGGGAAAACCCTCCATAAACACGAAACCGGTAATGTAACAGAGCAAAAAATGGCGTCCTACGGCAAGGTGCGAGGCTCAATTTTCTGGGGAGTGCTGGGAAATGTAGTTCTTAGCCACCGGGTTTCCGGGAGTCCATATTGTTTTCCCAGAGCATGCCGGGAGATGTAGTTCTCGGACACTGGGCTTCCGGGAGGCCATGTTGGTTTCCCAGAGCTTGCCGTGAGATGTAGTCTTCCGGCACCGGGCGTCCGGGAGTCCATATTGGTTTCCCAGAGCATGCCGGGAGATGTAGTTCCCGGGGCACTGGACTTCCGGGAAGCCATGTTGGGATTCCGGTGCATGCCGGGAGATGCAGTTTTCCGGCACTGGACTTCCGGGCGGCCATGTTGGATGCCCAGATCATGCCGGGAGATGTAGTTCTCGGGCACTGGACGTCCGGGCGGCCATATTGGATTAGGGTTAGGGTTAGGGTTTACGGTTCCTAGGGTTAGGGATTAGGGTTCCTAGGGTTAGGGATTAGGGTTTAGGGTTTAGGGTTTAGGGGTTAGGGTTAGGGTTAGGGGGTTAGGGTTAGGGTTAGGGGTTAGGGTTAGGGTTAGGGTTAGGGTTAGGGTTAGGGTTAGGCTTAGGGTTTAGGGTTAGGGTTAGGGTTAGGGGTTAGGGTTAGGGTTAGGGTTAGGGTTAGGGTTAGGGTTAGGGTTAGGGTTAGGGGTTAGGGTTAGGGTTAGGGTTAGGGTTAGGGTTAGGGTTAGGGTTAGGGTTAGGGTTTGGGTTAGGGTTAGGGTTAGGGTTAGGGTTAGGGTTAGGGTTAGGGTTAGGGTTAGGGTTAGGGTTTAGGGTTTAGGGTTTAGGGTTTAGGGTTTAGGGTTTAGGGTTTAGGGTTTAGGGTTTAGGGTTTGGGTTTAGGGTTTAGGGTTTAGGGTTTAGGGTTTAGGGTATTGATATATGCTTGCAGTGATAAGAAAGCTTAACAGACAACCTTGTAAAATGCAGACAACCAGAATCCTTAGAGCAATTGGGTGGAAATCACGGTGTAAGAAACATTACCACCTCAAAGAGCTCTTAATATTGGGGGAAACCCAAAAAAGGAGAGTGGGGGACTCTAAAATTGGGGGGACCCCCCAAATTGGTTGTGTCCCCCCCCAAATTGGTTGTGCCCCCCCCAAAATTGGTTGTGTCCCCCCCAATTAGGGGAGGAACCCCCAAAATTGGGTGGGCGAACCCCCATATTGGGGGGGCAGAACACTTAAATGGAAGTGTGAAATTCCCGAATTGAATGTGGACCCCCCAGAACAGTCTTCAGAGGTTTAGTGTTGTAAATTTTATCGGGTTAGGGCTGCAAGGGTTTTTAGGGTTAGGGTTTCTAGGGTTTGTTGGGGTAGGGGTTAGGGTTAGATCCGTGGTTGCCATAGGCTTAGGGGTCAAGGTTCTTAGGGGTTAGGCCTAATATTAGGGCGGAAGGCCAAAATAAGAGCTGGGAGCCCCCCCCAAAATCGAAGGGTTGAAGCCCAAATTTAGGGGAAGTAACGGCCAAATTGTGGGGTCCCCCAAAATTGGGCGGAAGAACTCTTTAATATTAGGGGGGAACCCAAAAAAGGAGGGTGGGGGACTCTACAATTGGGGGGGACCCCCAAAATTGGTCGGGTCCCCCCAAATTAGGGGAGGAACCCCCAAAATTGGGTGGGTGAACCCCCAAATTGGGGGGAAGAAGACTTAAATGGAAGTGTGAAATTCCAGAATTGAATGTGGACCCCCCCCAGACCTGGGGAGGAATCCCCAAACTTGGGGGGGACCCCCAAAATTGGGGTTAAAGCCCCAGATCCCGGGGAGCTAAGCCCCAAATTAAGGGAAGGAACCTCAAACATGTGGTGAGAACCCCAACATTGGGGGAAAGAACCTTAATATTAGGGTGGCAGGCCAAGAAAGGATGGTGGGGGCCTCCAAAATTGTGGGGGGCTTGGAATTGGGGGGAATCCCCAAAATGGAGGGGGAACCCCAAAAGTGGGGGGGGGGGGCGAAGCACCAAATTAGGGGAAGGAACCCCAAAATTGCAGGGAATTTTATAAGTGAGACCATACAAATTTCTTGGTCTATCAGAAATATTTCATTAATTAAGTAAGCAGGCACAAGCAAAACAGCGCTGGGCGGCTGGGGAGTCTCCGCTCCACCACAGCACGCAACTTTCCCTTTTCAGTGTCGCCGTTTTATAGCATCCAAGTTTCGGTTTGTCAGGACTTGTTGGACCTTCTGAAGCTGCGCAGTTCGTTGTTGGGGGTCGTTGTTTTTCTTTCAATGATCATGCGTTGTGCTCGTGTTCAAGGGGGAGGGTAGTGAAGCGGGAAACAGTATTTCACAGAGTCTTTGTTTTACCAAGGATGTTTATCCAACACCCCCTCCCCACTATCTACTTGCTTAGTCTTCCCCCTTAACAAGGTCGTAAATTGCAAAACCTTATCTTCTCAGCAGATCCTCTGAATTCCTTTTAAAGACAATGAACAAACACCCGCTAATTTATCACAATCCCTCCTTTTTCTTTTTCTAACATATTTTGTTCATTGATGAATTTTTGAAGCACTTGTTTGCTCAATATTAAAGTTTCTGCGTCATCCTCCTCCTGTTCAAGAGATTCATATTTCGCACGCACAAGCATAAGGTGAGCTGCCTCTAATCGGTTTTTTTTACAATCGCGATTATTCGATTGAATATACATGGTACAAAAGTTAGTGTTAATATGAGCAGCAACAAAGGTCCTGCTATAGTTGATAGCAGTGTAGTGAGCCAAAGTGAGTAATTAAACCAGGATTCATACCAATTCTGGTGGGCTTCATTTTCTATTTTTCGTTTTTCTAGCCCTTCTCTCAATTTAGTCATTGTATCCCTTACTACTCCAGTATGATCTGCATATACGCAACACTCCTCTCGTAGGGCTGCACACAATCCTCCTTGTTGTAGAAAAATCAGATCTAATCCCCTACGATTTTGTCGTACAGATTTCTCTAAAGCTGATATAGATTGCTCGATACGGGCCAAGAACTTCTTCCACAGGGAAGAACTCTGAAATGGAGAGCTGAAAACCCGAAATTGAGGGGAAACCCCCCAAAACGGCGGGAAAACCCTCCATAAACACGAAACCGGTAATGTAACAGAGCAAAAAATGGTGTCCTACGGCAAGGTGCGAGGCTCAATTTTCTGGGGAGTGCTGGGAAATGTAGTTCTTAGCCACCGGGTTTCCGGGAGTCCATATTGTTTTCCCAGAGCATGCCGGGAGATGTAGTTCTCGGACACTGGGCTTCCGGGAGGCCATGTTGGTTTCCCAGAGCTTGCCGTGAGATGTAGTCTTCCGGCACCGGGCGTCCGGGAGTCCATATTGGTTTCCCAGAGCATGCCGGGAGATGTAGTTCCCGGGGCACTGGACTTCCGGGAAGCCATGTTGGGATTCCGGTGCATGCCGGGAGATGCAGTTTTCCGGCACTGGACTTCCGGGCGGCCATGTTGGATGCCCAGATCATGCCGGGAGATGTAGTTCTCGGGCACTGGACGTCCGGGCGGCCATATTGGATTAGGGTTAGGGTTAGGGTTTACGGTTCCTAGGGTTAGGGATTAGGGTTCCTAGGGTTAGGGATTAGGGTTTAGGGTTTAGGGTTTAGGGGTTAGGGTTAGGCTTAGGGGGTTAGGGTTAGGGTTAGGGGTTAGGGTTAGGGTTAGGGTTAGGGTTAGGGTTAGGCTTAGGGTTTAGGGTTAGGGTTAGGGTTAGGGGTTAGGGTTAGGGTTAGGGTTAGGGTTAGGGTTAGGGTTAGGGTTAGGGTTAGGGGTTAGGGGTTAGGGTTAGGGTTAGGGTTAGGGTTAGGGTTAGGGTTAGGGTTAGGGTTAGGGTTTGGGTTAGGGTTAGGGTTAGGGTTAGGGTTAGGGTTAGGGTTAGGGTTAGGGTTAGGGTTAGGGTTTAGGGTTTAGGGTTTAGGGTTTAGGGTTTAGGGTTTAGGGTTTAGGGTTTAGGGTTTAGGGTTTGGGTTTAGGGTTTAGGGTTTAGGGTTTAGGGTTTAGGGTATTGATATATGCTTGCAGTGATAAGAAAGCTTAACAGACAACCTTGTAAAATGCAGACAACCAGAATCCTTAGAGCAATTGGGTGGAAATCACGGTGTAAGAAACATTACCACCTCAAAGAGCTCTTAATATTGGGGGAAACCCAAAAAAGGAGAGTGGGGGACTCTAAAATTGGGGGGACCCCCCAAATTGGTTGTGTCCCCCCCCAAATTGGTTGTGCCCCCCCCAAAATTGGTTGTGTCCCCCCCAATTAGGGGAGGAACCCCCAAAATTGGGTGGGCGAACCCCCATATTGGGGGGGCAGAACACTTAAATGGAAGTGTGAAATTCCCGAATTGAATGTGGACCCCCCAGAACAGTCTTCAGAGGTTTAGTGTTGTAAATTTTATCGGGTTAGGGCTGCAAGGGTTTTTAGGGTTAGGGTTTCTAGGGTTTGTTGGGGTAGGGGTTAGGGTTAGATCCGTGGTTGCCATAGGCTTAGGGGTCAAGGTTCTTAGGGGTTAGGCCTAATATTAGGGCGGAAGGCCAAAATAAGAGCTGGGAGCCCCCCCCAAAATCGAAGGGTTGAAGCCCAAATTTAGGGGAAGTAACGGCCAAATTGTGGGGTCCCCCAAAATTGGGCGGAAGAACTCTTTAATATTAGGGGGGAACCCAAAAAAGGAGGGTGGGGGACTCTACAATTGGGGGGGACCCCCAAAATTGGTCGGGTCCCCCCAAATTAGGGGAGGAACCCCCAAAATTGGGTGGGTGAACCCCCAAATTGGGGGGAAGAAGACTTAAATGGAAGTGTGAAATTCCAGAATTGAATGTGGACCCCCCCCAGACCTGGGGAGGAATCCCCAAACTTGGGGGGGACCCCCAAAATTGGGGTTAAAGCCCCAGATCCCGGGGAGCTAAGCCCCAAATTAAGGGAAGGAACCTCAAACATGTGGTGAGAACCCCAACATTGGGGGAAAGAACCTTAATATTAGGGTGGCAGGCCAAGAAAGGATGGTGGGGGCCTCCAAAATTGTGGGGGGCTTGGAATTGGGGGGAATCCCCAAAATGGAGGGGGAACCCCAAAAGTGGGGGGGGGGGCGAAGCACCAAATTAGGGGAAGGAACCCCAAAATTGCAGGGAATTTTATAAGTGAGACCATACAAATTTCTTGGTCTATCAGAAATATTTCATTAATTAAGTAAGCAGGCACAAGCAAAACAGCGCTGGGCGGCTGGGGAGTCTCCGCTCCACCACAGCACGCAACTTTCCCTTTTCAGTGTCGCCGTTTTATAGCATCCAAGTTTCGGTTTGTCAGGACTTGTTGGACCTTCTGAAGCTGCGCAGTTCGTTGTTGGGGGTCGTTGTTTTTCTTTCAATGATCATGCGTTGTGCTCGTGTTCAAGGGGGAGGGTAGTGAAGCGGGAAACAGTATTTCACAGAGTCTTTGTTTTACCAAGGATGTTTATCCAACACCCCCTCCCCACTATCTACTTGCTTAGTCTTCCCCCTTAACAAGGTCGTAAATTGCAAAACCTTATCTTCTCAGCAGATCCTCTGAATTCCTTTTAAAGACAATGAACAAACACCCGCTAATTTATCACAATCCCTCCTTTTTCTTTTTCTAACATATTTTGTTCATTGATGAATTTTTGAAGCACTTGTTTGCTCAATATTAAAGTTTCTGCGTCATCCTCCTCCTGTTCAAGAGATTCATATTTCGCACGCACAAGCATAAGGTGAGCTGCCTCTAATCGGTTTTTTTTACAATCGTGATTATTCGATTGAATATACATGGTACAAAAGTTAGTGTTAATATGAGCAGCAACAAAGGTCCTGCTATAGTTGATAGCAGTGTAGTGAGCCAAAGTGAGTAATTAAACCAGGATTCATACCAATTCTGGTGGGCTTCATTTTCTATTTTTCGTTTTTCTAGCCCTTCTCTCAATTTAGTCATTGTATCCCTTACTACTCCAGTATGATCTGCATATACGCAACACTCCTCTCGTAGGGCTGCACACAATCCTCCTTGTTGTAGAAAAATCAGATCTAATCCCCTACGATTTTGTCGTACAGATTTCTCTAAAGCTGATATAGATTGCTCGATACGGGCCAAGAACTTCTTCCACAGGGAAGAACTCTGAAATGGAGAGCTGAAAACCCGAAATTGAGGGGAAACCCCCCAAAACGGCGGGAAAACCCTCCATAAACACGAAACCGGTAATGTAACAGAGCAAAAAATGGCGTCCTACGGCAAGGTGCGAGGCTCAATTTTCTGGGGAGTGCTGGGAAATGTAGTTCTTAGCCACCGGGTTTCCGGGAGTCCATATTGTTTTCCCAGAGCATGCCGGGAGATGTAGTTCTCGGACACTGGGCTTCCGGGAGGCCATGTTGGTTTCCCAGAGCTTGCCGTGAGATGTAGTCTTCCGGCACCGGGCGTCCGGGAGTCCATATTGGTTTCCCAGAGCATGCCGGGAGATGTAGTTCCCGGGGCACTGGACTTCCGGGAAGCCATGTTGGGATTCCGGTGCATGCCGGGAGATGCAGTTTTCCGGCACTGGACTTCCGGGCGGCCATGTTGGATGCCCAGATCATGCCGGGAGATGTAGTTCTCGGGCACTGGACGTCCGGGCGGCCATATTGGATTAGGGTTAGGGTTAGGGTTTACGGTTCCTAGGGTTAGGGATTAGGGTTCCTAGGGTTAGGGATTAGGGTTTAGGGTTTAGGGTTTAGGGGTTAGGGTTAGGGTTAGGGGGTTAGGGTTAGGGTTAGGGGTTAGGGTTAGGGTTAGGGTTAGGGTTAGGGTTAGGGTTAGGGTTAGGGTTTAGGGTTAGGGTTAGGGTTAGGGGTTAGGGTTAGGGTTAGGGTTAGGGTTAGGGTTAGGGTTAGGGTTAGGGTTAGGGGTTAGGGGTTAGGGTTAGGGTTAGGGTTAGGGTTAGGGTTAGGGTTAGGGTTAGGGTTAGGGTTTGGGTTAGGGTTAGGGTTAGGGTTAGGGTTAGGGTTAGGGTTAGGGTTAGGGTTAGGGTTAGGGTTAGGGTTTAGGGTTTAGGGTTTAGGGTTTAGGGTTTAGGGTTTAGGGTTTAGGGTTTAGGGTTTGGGTTTAGGGTTTAGGGTTTAGGGTTTAGGGTTTAGGGTATTGATATATGCTTGCAGTGATAAGAAAGCTTAACAGACAACCTTGTAAAATGCAGACAACCAGAATCCTTAGAGCAATTGGGTGGAAATCACGGTGTAAGAAACATTACCACCTCAAAGAGCTCTTAATATTGGGGGAAACCCAAAAAAGGAGAGTGGGGGACTCTAAAATTGGGGGGACCCCCCAAATTGGTTGTGTCCCCCCCCAAATTGGTTGTGCCCCCCCCAAAATTGGTTGTGTCCCCCCCAATTAGGGGAGGAACCCCCAAAATTGGGTGGGCGAACCCCCATATTGGGGGGGCAGAACACTTAAATGGAAGTGTGAAATTCCCGAATTGAATGTGGACCCCCCAGAACAGTCTTCAGAGGTTTAGTGTTGTAAATTTTATCGGGTTAGGGCTGCAAGGGTTTTTAGGGTTAGGGTTTCTAGGGTTTGTTGGGGTAGGGGTTAGGGTTAGATCCGTGGTTGCCATAGGCTTAGGGGTCAAGGTTCTTAGGGGTTAGGCCTAATATTAGGGCGGAAGGCCAAAATAAGAGCTGGGAGCCCCCCCCAAAATCGAAGGGTTGAAGCCCAAATTTAGGGGAAGTAACGGCCAAATTGTGGGGTCCCCCAAAATTGGGCGGAAGAACTCTTTAATATTAGGGGGGAACCCAAAAAAGGAGGGTGGGGGACTCTACAATTGGGGGGGACCCCCAAAATTGGTCGGGTCCCCCCAAATTAGGGGAGGAACCCCCAAAATTGGGTGGGTGAACCCCCAAATTGGGGGGAAGAAGACTTAAATGGAAGTGTGAAATTCCAGAATTGAATGTGGACCCCCCCCAGACCTGGGGAGGAATCCCCAAACTTGGGGGGGACCCCCAAAATTGGGGTTAAAGCCCCAGATCCCGGGGAGCTAAGCCCCAAATTAAGGGAAGGAACCTCAAACATGTGGTGAGAACCCCAACATTGGGGGAAAGAACCTTAATATTAGGGTGGCAGGCCAAGAAAGGATGGTGGGGGCCTCCAAAATTGTGGGGGGCTTGGAATTGGGGGGAATCCCCAAAATGGAGGGGGAACCCCAAAAGTGGGGTGGGGGGCGAAGCACCAAATTAGGGGAAGGAACCCCAAAATTGCAGGGAATTTTATAAGTGAGACCATACAAATTTCTTGGTCTATCAGAAATATTTCATTAATTAAGTAAGCAGGCACAAGCAAAACAGCGCTGGGCGGCTGGGGAGTCTCCGCTCCACCACAGCACGCAACTTTCCCTTTTCAGTGTCGCCGTTTTATAGCATCCAAGTTTCGGTTTGTCAGGACTTGTTGGACCTTCTGAAGCTGCGCAGTTCGTTGTTGGGGGTCGTTGTTTTTCTTTCAATGATCATGCGTTGTGCTCGTGTTCAAGGGGGAGGGTAGTGAAGCGGGAAACAGTATTTCACAGAGTCTTTGTTTTACCAAGGATGTTTATCCAACACCCCCTCCCCACTATCTACTTGCTTAGTCTTCCCCCTTAACAAGGTCGTAAATTGCAAAACCTTATCTTCTCAGCAGATCCTCTGAATTCCTTTTAAAGACAATGAACAAACACCCGCTAATTTATCACAATCCCTCCTTTTTCTTTTTCTAACATATTTTGTTCATTGATGAATTTTTGAAGCACTTGTTTGCTCAATATTAAAGTTTCTGCGTCATCCTCCTCCTGTTCAAGAGATTCATATTTCGCACGCACAAGCATAAGGTGAGCTGCCTCTAATCGGTTTTTTTTACAATCGCGATTATTCGATTGAATATACATGGTACAAAAGTTAGTGTTAATATGAGCAGCAACAAAGGTCCTGCTATAGTTGATAGCAGTGTAGTGAGCCAAAGTGAGTAATTAAACCAGGATTCATACCAATTCTGGTGGGCTTCATTTTCTATTTTTCGTTTTTCTAGCCCTTCTCTCAATTTAGTCATTGTATCCCTTACTACTCCAGTATGATCTGCATATACGCAACACTCCTCTCGTAGGGCTGCACACAATCCTCCTTGTTGTAGAAAAATCAGATCTAATCCCCTACGATTTTGTCGTACAGATTTCTCTAAAGCTGATATAGATTGCTCGATACGGGCCAAGAACTTCTTCCACAGGGAAGAACTCTGAAATGGAGAGCTGAAAACCCGAAATTGAGGGGAAACCCCCCAAAACGGCGGGAAAACCCTCCATAAACACGAAACCGGTAATGTAACAGAGCAAAAAATGGCGTCCTACGGCAAGGTGCGAGGCTCAATTTTCTGGGGAGTGCTGGGAAATGTAGTTCTTAGCCACCGGGTTTCCGGGAGTCCATATTGTTTTCCCAGAGCATGCCGGGAGATGTAGTTCTCGGACACTGGGCTTCCGGGAGGCCATGTTGGTTTCCCAGAGCTTGCCGTGAGATGTAGTCTTCCGGCACCGGGCGTCCGGGAGTCCATATTGGTTTCCCAGAGCATGCCGGGAGATGTAGTTCCCGGGGCACTGGACTTCCGGGAAGCCATGTTGGGATTCCGGTGCATGCCGGGAGATGCAGTTTTCCGGCACTGGACTTCCGGGCGGCCATGTTGGATGCCCAGATCATGCCGGGAGATGTAGTTCTCGGGCACTGGACGTCCGGGCGGCCATATTGGATTAGGGTTAGGGTTAGGGTTTACGGTTCCTAGGGTTAGGGATTAGGGTTCCTAGGGTTAGGGATTAGGGTTTAGGGTTTAGGGTTTAGGGGTTAGGGTTAGGGTTAGGGGGTTAGGGTTAGGGTTAGGGGTTAGGGTTAGGGTTAGGGTTAGGGTTAGGGTTAGGGTTAGGGTTTAGGGTTAGGGTTAGGGTTAGGGGTTAGGGTTAGGGTTAGGGTTAGGGTTAGGGTTAGGGTTAGGGTTAGGGGTTAGGGTTAGGGTTAGGGTTAGGGTTAGGGTTAGGGTTAGGGTTAGGGTTAGGGTTTGGGTTAGGGTTAGGGTTAGGGTTAGGGTTAGGGTTAGGGTTAGGGTTAGGGTTAGGGTTTAGGGTTTAGGGTTTAGGGTTTAGGGTTTAGGGTTTAGGGTTTAGGGTTTAGGGTTTAGGGTTTGGGTTTAGGGTTTAGGGTTTAGGGTTTAGGGTTTAGGGTATTGATATATGCTTGCAGTGATAAGAAAGCTTAACAGACAACCTTGTAAAATGCAGACAACCAGAATCCTTAGAGCAATTGGGTGGAAATCACGGTGTAAGAAACATTACCACCTCAAAGAGCTCTTAATATTGGGGGAAACCCAAAAAAGGAGAGTGGGGGACTCTAAAATTGGGGGGACCCCCCAAATTGGTTGTGTCCCCCCCCAAATTGGTTGTGCCCCCCCCAAAATTGGTTGTGTCCCCCCCAATTAGGGGAGGAACCCCCAAAATTGGGTGGGCGAACCCCCATATTGGGGGGGCAGAACACTTAAATGGAAGTGTGAAATTCCCGAATTGAATGTGGACCCCCCAGAACAGTCTTCAGAGGTTTAGTGTTGTAAATTTTATCGGGTTAGGGCTGCAAGGGTTTTTAGGGTTAGGGTTTCTAGGGTTTGTTGGGGTAGGGGTTAGGGTTAGATCCGTGGTTGCCATAGGCTTAGGGGTCAAGGTTCTTAGGGGTTAGGCCTAATATTAGGGCGGAAGGCCAAAATAAGAGCTGGGAGCCCCCCCCAAAATCGAAGGGTTGAAGCCCAAATTTAGGGGAAGTAACGGCCAAATTGTGGGGTCCCCCAAAATTGGGCGGAAGAACTCTTTAATATTAGGGGGGAACCCAAAAAAGGAGGGTGGGGGACTCTACAATTGGGGGGGACCCCCAAAATTGGTCGGGTCCCCCCAAATTAGGGGAGGAACCCCCAAAATTGGGTGGGTGAACCCCCAAATTGGGGGGAAGAAGACTTAAATGGAAGTGTGAAATTCCAGAATTGAATGTGGACCCCCCCCAGACCTGGGGAGGAATCCCCAAACTTGGGGGGGACCCCCAAAATTGGGGTTAAAGCCCCAGATCCCGGGGAGCTAAGCCCCAAATTAAGGGAAGGAACCTCAAACATGTGGTGAGAACCCCAACATTGGGGGAAAGAACCTTAATATTAGGGTGGCAGGCCAAGAAAGGATGGTGGGGGCCTCCAAAATTGTGGGGGGCTTGGAATTGGGGGGAATCCCCAAAATGGAGGGGGAACCCCAAAAGTGGGGGGGGGGGGCGAAGCACCAAATTAGGGGAAGGAACCCCAAAATTGCAGGGAATTTTATAAGTGAGACCATACAAATTTCTTGGTCTATCAGAAATATTTCATTAATTAAGTAAGCAGGCACAAGCAAAACAGCGCTGGGCGGCTGGGGAGTCTCCGCTCCACCACAGCACGCAACTTTCCCTTTTCAGTGTCGCCGTTTTATAGCATCCAAGTTTCGGTTTGTCAGGACTTGTTGGACCTTCTGAAGCTGCGCAGTTCGTTGTTGGGGGTCGTTGTTTTTCTTTCAATGATCATGCGTTGTGCTCGTGTTCAAGGGGGAGGGTAGTGAAGCGGGAAACAGTATTTCACAGAGTCTTTGTTTTACCAAGGATGTTTATCCAACACCCCCTCCCCACTATCTACTTGCTTAGTCTTCCCCCTTAACAAGGTCGTAAATTGCAAAACCTTATCTTCTCAGCAGATCCTCTGAATTCCTTTTAAAGACAATGAACAAACACCCGCTAATTTATCACAATCCCTCCTTTTTCTTTTTCTAACATATTTTGTTCATTGATGAATTTTTGAAGCACTTGTTTGCTCAATATTAAAGTTTCTGCGTCATCCTCCTCCTGTTCAAGAGATTCATATTTCGCACGCACAAGCATAAGGTGAGCTGCCTCTAATCGGTTTTTTTTACAATCGCGATTATTCGATTGAATATACATGGTACAAAAGTTAGTGTTAATATGAGCAGCAACAAAGGTCCTGCTATAGTTGATAGCAGTGTAGTGAGCCAAAGTGAGTAATTAAACCAGGATTCATACCAATTCTGGTGGGCTTCATTTTCTATTTTTCGTTTTTCTAGCCCTTCTCTCAATTTAGTCATTGTATCCCTTACTACTCCAGTATGATCTGCATATACGCAACACTCCTCTCGTAGGGCTGCACACAATCCTCCTTGTTGTAGAAAAATCAGATCTAATCCCCTACGATTTTGTCGTACAGATTTCTCTAAAGCTGATATAGATTGCTCGATACGGGCCAAGAACTTCTTCCACAGGGAAGAACTCTGAAATGGAGAGCTGAAAACCCGAAATTGAGGGGAAACCCCCCAAAACGGCGGGAAAACCCTCCATAAACACGAAACCGGTAATGTAACAGAGCAAAAAATGGCGTCCTACGGCAAGGTGCGAGGCTCAATTTTCTGGGGAGTGCTGGGAAATGTAGTTCTTAGCCACCGGGTTTCCGGGAGTCCATATTGTTTTCCCAGAGCATGCCGGGAGATGTAGTTCTCGGACACTGGGCTTCCGGGAGGCCATGTTGGTTTCCCAGAGCTTGCCGTGAGATGTAGTCTTCCGGCACCGGGCGTCCGGGAGTCCATATTGGTTTCCCAGAGCATGCCGGGAGATGTAGTTCCCGGGGCACTGGACTTCCGGGAAGCCATGTTGGGATTCCGGTGCATGCCGGGAGATGCAGTTTTCCGGCACTGGACTTCCGGGCGGCCATGTTGGATGCCCAGATCATGCCGGGAGATGTAGTTCTCGGGCACTGGACGTCCGGGCGGCCATATTGGATTAGGGTTAGGGTTAGGGTTTACGGTTCCTAGGGTTAGGGATTAGGGTTCCTAGGGTTAGGGATTAGGGTTTAGGGTTTAGGGTTTAGGGGTTAGGGTTAGGGTTAGGGGGTTAGGGTTAGGGTTAGGGGTTAGGGTTAGGGTTAGGGTTAGGGTTAGGGTTAGGGTTAGGGTTTAGGGTTAGGGTTAGGGTTAGGGGTTAGGGTTAGGGTTAGGGTTAGGGTTAGGGTTAGGGTTAGGGTTAGGGGTTAGGGTTAGGGTTAGGGTTAGGGTTAGGGTTAGGGTTAGGGTTAGGGTTAGGGTTTGGGTTAGGGTTAGGGTTAGGGTTAGGGTTAGGGTTAGGGTTAGGGTTAGGGTTAGGGTTTAGGGTTTAGGGTTTAGGGTTTAGGGTTTAGGGTTTAGGGTTTAGGGTTTAGGGTTTGGGTTTAGGGTTTAGGGTTTAGGGTTTAGGGTTTAGGGTATTGATATATGCTTGCAGTGATAAGAAAGCTTAACAGACAACCTTGTAAAATGCAGACAACCAGAATCCTTAGAGCAATTGGGTGGAAATCACGGTGTAAGAAACATTACCACCTCAAAGAGCTCTTAATATTGGGGGAAACCCAAAAAAGGAGAGTGGGGGACTCTAAAATTGGGGGGACCCCCCAAATTGGTTGTGTCCCCCCCCAAATTGGTTGTGCCCCCCCCAAAATTGGTTGTGTCCCCCCCAATTAGGGGAGGAACCCCCAAAATTGGGTGGGCGAACGCCCATATTGGGGGGGCAGAACACTTAAATGGAAGTGTGAAATTCCCGAATTGAATGTGGACCCCCCAGAACAGTCTTCAGAGGTTTAGTGTTGTAAATTTTATCGGGTTAGGGCTGCAAGGGTTTTTAGGGTTAGGGTTTCTAGGGTTTGTTGGGGTAGGGGTTAGGGTTAGATCCGTGGTTGCCATAGGCTTAGGGGTCAAGGTTCTTAGGGGTTAGGCCTAATATTAGGGCGGAAGGCCAAAATAAGAGCTGGGAGCCCCCCCCAAAATCGAAGGGTTGAAGCCCAAATTTAGGGGAAGTAACGGCCAAATTGTGGGGTCCCCCAAAATTGGGCGGAAGAACTCTTTAATATTAGGGGGGAACCCAAAAAAGGAGGGTGGGGGACTCTACAATTGGGGGGGACCCCCAAAATTGGTCGGGTCCCCCCAAATTAGGGGAGGAACCCCCAAAATTGGGTGGGTGAACCCCCAAATTGGGGGGAAGAAGACTTAAATGGAAGTGTGAAATTCCAGAATTGAATGTGGACCCCCCCCAGACCTGGGGAGGAATCCCCAAACTTGGGGGGGACCCCCAAAATTGGGGTTAAAGCCCCAGATCCCGGGGAGCTAAGCCCCAAATTAAGGGAAGGAACCTCAAACATGTGGTGAGAACCCCAACATTGGGGGAAAGAACCTTAATATTAGGGTGGCAGGCCAAGAAAGGATGGTGGGGGCCTCCAAAATTGTGGGGGGCTTGGAATTGGGGGGAATCCCCAAAATGGAGGGGGAACCCCAAAAGTGGGGTGGGGGGCGAAGCACCAAATTAGGGGAAGGAACCCCAAAATTGCAGGGAATTTTATAAGTGAGACCATACAAATTTCTTGGTCTATCAGAAATATTTCATTAATTAAGTAAGCAGGCACAAGCAAAACAGCGCTGGGCGGCTGGGGAGTCTCCGCTCCACCACAGCACGCAACTTTCCCTTTTCAGTGTCGCCGTTTTATAGCATCCAAGTTTCGGTTTGTCAGGACTTGTTGGACCTTCTGAAGCTGCGCAGTTCGTTGTTGGGGGTCGTTGTTTTTCTTTCAATGATCATGCGTTGTGCTCGTGTTCAAGGGGGAGGGTAGTGAAGCGGGAAACAGTATTTCACAGAGTCTTTGTTTTACCAAGGATGTTTATCCAACACCCCCTCCCCACTATCTACTTGCTTAGTCTTCCCCCTTAACAAGGTCGTAAATTGCAAAACCTTATCTTCTCAGCAGATCCTCTGAATTCCTTTTAAAGACAATGAACAAACACCCGCTAATTTATCACAATCCCTCCTTTTTCTTTTTCTAACATATTTTGTTCATTGATGAATTTTTGAAGCACTTGTTTGCTCAATATTAAAGTTTCTGCGTCATCCTCCTCCTGTTCAAGAGATTCATATTTCGCACGCACAAGCATAAGGTGAGCTGCCTCTAATCGGTTTTTTTTACAATCGCGATTATTCGATTGAATATACATGGTACAAAAGTTAGTGTTAATATGAGCAGCAACAAAGGTCCTGCTATAGTTGATAGCAGTGTAGTGAGCCAAAGTGAGTAATTAAACCAGGATTCATACCAATTCTGGTGGGCTTCATTTTCTATTTTTCGTTTTTCTAGCCCTTCTCTCAATTTAGTCATTGTATCCCTTACTACTCCAGTATGATCTGCATATACGCAACACTCCTCTCGTAGGGCTGCACACAATCCTCCTTGTTGTAGAAAAATCAGATCTAATCCCCTACGATTTTGTCGTACAGATTTCTCTAAAGCTGATATAGATTGCTCGATACGGGCCAAGAACTTCTTCCACAGGGAAGAACTCTGAAATGGAGAGCTGAAAACCCGAAATTGAGGGGAAACCCCCCAAAACGGCGGGAAAACCCTCCATAAACACGAAACCGGTAATGTAACAGAGCAAAAAATGGCGTCCTACGGCAAGGTGCGAGGCTCAATTTTCTGGGGAGTGCTGGGAAATGTAGTTCTTAGCCACCGGGTTTCCGGGAGTCCATATTGTTTTCCCAGAGCATGCCGGGAGATGTAGTTCTCGGACACTGGGCTTCCGGGAGGCCATGTTGGTTTCCCAGAGCTTGCCGTGAGATGTAGTCTTCCGGCACCGGGCGTCCGGGAGTCCATATTGGTTTCCCAGAGCATGCCGGGAGATGTAGTTCCCGGGGCACTGGACTTCCGGGAAGCCATGTTGGGATTCCGGTGCATGCCGGGAGATGCAGTTTTCCGGCACTGGACTTCCGGGCGGCCATGTTGGATGCCCAGATCATGCCGGGAGATGTAGTTCTCGGGCACTGGACGTCCGGGCGGCCATATTGGATTAGGGTTAGGGTTAGGGTTTACGGTTCCTAGGGTTAGGGATTAGGGTTCCTAGGGTTAGGGATTAGGGTTTAGGGTTTAGGGTTTAGGGGTTAGGGTTAGGGTTAGGGGGTTAGGGTTAGGGTTAGGGGTTAGGGTTAGGGTTAGGGTTAGGGTTAGGGTTAGGGTTAGGCTTAGGGTTTAGGGTTAGGGTTAGGGTTAGGGGTTAGGGTTAGGGTTAGGGTTAGGGTTAGGGTTAGGGTTAGGGTTAGGGTTAGGGGTTAGGGTTAGGGTTAGGGTTAGGGTTAGGGTTAGGGTTAGGGTTAGGGTTAGGGTTAGGGTTAGGGTTAGGGTTAGGGTTAGGGTTAGGGTTAGGGTTAGGGTTAGGGTTAGGGTTAGGGTTAGGGTTAGGGTTAGGGTTAGGGTTAGGGTTAGGGTTTAGGGTTTAGGGTTTAGGGTTTAGGGTTTAGGGTTTAGGGTATTGATATATGCTTGCAGTGATAAGAAAGCTTAACAGACAACCTTGTAAAATGCAGACAACCAGAATCCTTAGAGCAATTGGGTGGAAATCACGGTGTAAGAAACATTACCACCTCAAAGAGCTCTTAATATTGGGGGAAACCCAAAAAAGGAGAGTGGGGGACTCTAAAATTGGGGGGACCCCCCAAATTGGTTGTGTCCCCCCCCAAATTGGTTGTGCCCCCCCCAAAATTGGTTGTGTCCCCCCCAATTAGGGGAGGAACCCCCAAAATTGGGTGGGCGAACCCCCATATTGGGGGGGCAGAACACTTAAATGGAAGTGTGAAATTCCCGAATTGAATGTGGACCCCCCAGAACAGTCTTCAGAGGTTTAGTGTTGTAAATTTTATCGGGTTAGGGCTGCAAGGGTTTTTAGGGTTAGGGTTTCTAGGGTTTGTTGGGGTAGGGGTTAGGGTTAGATCCGTGGTTGCCATAGGCTTAGGGGTCAAGGTTCTTAGGGGTTAGGCCTAATATTAGGGCGGAAGGCCAAAATAAGAGCTGGGAGCCCCCCCCAAAATCGAAGGGTTGAAGCCCAAATTTAGGGGAAGTAACGGCCAAATTGTGGGGTCCCCCAAAATTGGGCGGAAGAACTCTTTAATATTAGGGGGGAACCCAAAAAAGGAGGGTGGGGGACTCTACAATTGGGGGGGACCCCCAAAATTGGTCGGGTCCCCCCAAATTAGGGGAGGAACCCCCAAAATTGGGTGGGTGAACCCCCAAATTGGGGGGAAGAAGACTTAAATGGAAGTGTGAAATTCCAGAATTGAATGTGGACCCCCCCCAGACCTGGGGAGGAATCCCCAAACTTGGGGGGGACCCCCAAAATTGGGGTTAAAGCCCCAGATCCCGGGGAGCTAAGCCCCAAATTAAGGGAAGGAACCTCAAACATGTGGTGAGAACCCCAACACTGGGGGAAAGAACCTTAATATTAGGGTGGCAGGCCAAGAAAGGATGGTGGGGGCCTCCAAAATTGTGGGGGGCTTGGAATTGGGGGGAATCCCCAAAATGGAGGGGGAACCCCAAAAGTGGGGGGGGGGGGGCGAAGCACCAAATTAGGGGAAGGAACCCCAAAATTGCAGGGAATTTTATAAGTGAGACCATACAAATTTCTTGGTCTATCAGAAATATTTCATTAATTAAGTAAGCAGGCACAAGCAAAACAGCGCTGGGCGGCTGGGGAGTCTCCGCTCCACCACAGCACGCAACTTTCCCTTTTCAGTGTCGCCGTTTTATAGCATCCAAGTTTCGGTTTGTCAGGACTTGTTGGACCTTCTGAAGCTGCGCAGTTCGTTGTTGGGGGTCGTTGTTTTTCTTTCAATGATCATGCGTTGTGCTCGTGTTCAAGGGGGAGGGTAGTGAAGCGGGAAACAGTATTTCACAGAGTCTTTGTTTTACCAAGGATGTTTATCCAACACCCCCTCCCCACTATCTACTTGCTTAGTCTTCCCCCTTAACAAGGTCGTAAATTGCAAAACCTTATCTTCTCAGCAGATCCTCTGAATTCCTTTTAAAGACAATGAACAAACACCCGCTAATTTATCACAATCCCTCCTTTTTCTTTTTCTAACATATTTTGTTCATTGATGAATTTTTGAAGCACTTGTTTGCTCAATATTAAAGTTTCTGCGTCATCCTCCTCCTGTTCAAGAGATTCATATTTCGCACGCACAAGCATAAGGTGAGCTGCCTCTAATCGGTTTTTTTTACAATCGCGATTATTCGATTGAATATACATGGTACAAAAGTTAGTGTTAATATGAGCAGCAACAAAGGTCCTGCTATAGTTGATAGCAGTGTAGTGAGCCAAAGTGAGTAATTAAACCAGGATTCATACCAATTCTGGTGGGCTTCATTTTCTATTTTTCGTTTTTCTAGCCCTTCTCTCAATTTAGTCATTGTATCCCTTACTACTCCAGTATGATCTGCATATACGCAACACTCCTCTCGTAGGGCTGCACACAATCCTCCTTGTTGTAGAAAAATCAGATCTAATCCCCTACGATTTTGTCGTACAGATTTCTCTAAAGCTGATATAGATTGCTCGATACGGGCCAAGAACTTCTTCCACAGGGAAGAACTCTGAAATGGAGAGCTGAAAACCCGAAATTGAGGGGAAACCCCCCAAAACGGCGGGAAAACCCTCCATAAACACGAAACCGGTAATGTAACAGAGCAAAAAATGGCGTCCTACGGCAAGGTGCGAGGCTCAATTTTCTGGGGAGTGCTGGGAAATGTAGTTCTTAGCCACCGGGTTTCCGGGAGTCCATATTGTTTTCCCAGAGCATGCCGGGAGATGTAGTTCTCGGACACTGGGCTTCCGGGAGGCCATGTTGGTTTCCCAGAGCTTGCCGTGAGATGTAGTCTTCCGGCACCGGGCGTCCGGGAGTCCATATTGGTTTCCCAGAGCATGCCGGGAGATGTAGTTCCCGGGGCACTGGACTTCCGGGAAGCCATGTTGGGATTCCGGTGCATGCCGGGAGATGCAGTTTTCCGGCACTGGACTTCCGGGCGGCCATGTTGGATGCCCAGATCATGCCGGGAGATGTAGTTCTCGGGCACTGGACGTCCGGGCGGCCATATTGGATTAGGGTTAGGGTTAGGGTTTACGGTTCCTAGGGTTAGGGATTAGGGTTCCTAGGGTTAGGGATTAGGGTTTAGGGTTTAGGGTTTAGGGGTTAGGGTTAGGGTTAGGGGGTTAGGGTTAGGGTTAGGGGTTAGGGTTAGGGTTAGGGTTAGGGTTAGGGTTAGGGTTTAGGGTTAGGGTTAGGGTTAGGGGTTAGGGTTAGGGTTAGGGTTAGGGTTAGGGTTAGGGTTAGGGTTAGGGTTAGGGGTTAGGGTTAGGGTTAGGGTTAGGGTTAGGGTTAGGGTTAGGGTTAGGGTTAGGGTTTGGGTTAGGGTTAGGGTTAGGGTTAGGGTTAGGGTTAGGGTTAGGGTTAGGGTTAGGGTTTAGGGTTTAGGGTTTAGGGTTTAGGGTTTAGGGTTTAGGGTTTAGGGTTTAGGGTTTAGGGTTTGGGTTTAGGGTTTAGGGTTTAGGGTTTAGGGTTTAGGGTATTGATATATGCTTGCAGTGATAAGAAAGCTTAACAGACAACCTTGTAAAATGCAGACAACCAGAATCCTTAGAGCAATTGGGTGGAAATCACGGTGTAAGAAACATTACCACCTCAAAGAGCTCTTAATATTGGGGGAAACCCAAAAAAGGAGAGTGGGGGACTCTAAAATTGGGGGGACCCCCCAAATTGGTTGTGTCCCCCCCCAAATTGGTTGTGCCCCCCCCAAAATTGGTTGTGTCCCCCCCAATTAGGGGAGGAACCCCCAAAATTGGGTGGGCGAACCCCCATATTGGGGGGGCAGAACACTTAAATGGAAGTGTGAAATTCCCGAATTGAATGTGGACCCCCCAGAACAGTCTTCAGAGGTTTAGTGTTGTAAATTTTATCGGGTTAGGGCTGCAAGGGTTTTTAGGGTTAGGGTTTCTAGGGTTTGTTGGGGTAGGGGTTAGGGTTAGATCCGTGGTTGCCATAGGCTTAGGGGTCAAGGTTCTTAGGGGTTAGGCCTAATATTAGGGCGGAAGGCCAAAATAAGAGCTGGGAGCCCCCCCCAAAATCGAAGGGTTGAAGCCCAAATTTAGGGGAAGTAACGGCCAAATTGTGGGGTCCCCCAAAATTGGGCGGAAGAACTCTTTAATATTAGGGGGGAACCCAAAAAAGGAGGGTGGGGGACTCTACAATTGGGGGGGACCCCCAAAATTGGTCGGGTCCCCCCAAATTAGGGGAGGAACCCCCAAAATTGGGTGGGTGAACCCCCAAATTGGGGGGAAGAAGACTTAAATGGAAGTGTGAAATTCCAGAATTGAATGTGGACCCCCCCCAGACCTGGGGAGGAATCCCCAAACTTGGGGGGGACCCCCAAAATTGGGGTTAAAGCCCCAGATCCCGGGGAGCTAAGCCCCAAATTAAGGGAAGGAACCTCAAACATGTGGTGAGAACCCCAACATTGGGGGAAAGAACCTTAATATTAGGGTGGCAGGCCAAGAAAGGATGGTGGGGGCCTCCAAAATTGTGGGGGGCTTGGAATTGGGGGGAATCCCCAAAATGGAGGGGGAACCCCAAAAGTGGGGGGGGGGGGCGAAGCACCAAATTAGGGGAAGGAACCCCAAAATTGCAGGGAATTTTATAAGTGAGACCATACAAATTTCTTGGTCTATCAGAAATATTTCATTAATTAAGTAAGCAGGCACAAGCAAAACAGCGCTGGGCGGCTGGGGAGTCTCCGCTCCACCACAGCACGCAACTTTCCCTTTTCAGTGTCGCCGTTTTATAGCATCCAAGTTTCGGTTTGTCAGGACTTGTTGGACCTTCTGAAGCTGCGCAGTTCGTTGTTGGGGGTCGTTGTTTTTCTTTCAATGATCATGCGTTGTGCTCGTGTTCAAGGGGGAGGGTAGTGAAGCGGGAAACAGTATTTCACAGAGTCTTTGTTTTACCAAGGATGTTTATCCAACACCCCCTCCCCACTATCTACTTGCTTAGTCTTCCCCCTTAACAAGGTCGTAAATTGCAAAACCTTATCTTCTCAGCAGATCCTCTGAATTCCTTTTAAAGACAATGAACAAACACCCGCTAATTTATCACAATCCCTCCTTTTTCTTTTTCTAACATATTTTGTTCATTGATGAATTTTTGAAGCACTTGTTTGCTCAATATTAAAGTTTCTGCGTCATCCTCCTCCTGTTCAAGAGATTCATATTTCGCACGCACAAGCATAAGGTGAGCTGCCTCTAATCGGTTTTTTTTACAATCGCGATTATTCGATTGAATATACATGGTACAAAAGTTAGTGTTAATATGAGCAGCAACAAAGGTCCTGCTATAGTTGATAGCAGTGTAGTGAGCCAAAGTGAGTAATTAAACCAGGATTCATACCAATTCTGGTGGGCTTCATTTTCTATTTTTCGTTTTTCTAGCCCTTCTCTCAATTTAGTCATTGTATCCCTTACTACTCCAGTATGATCTGCATATACGCAACACTCCTCTCGTAGGGCTGCACACAATCCTCCTTGTTGTAGAAAAATCAGATCTAATCCCCTACGATTTTGTCGTACAGATTTCTCTAAAGCTGATATAGATTGCTCGATACGGGCCAAGAACTTCTTCCACAGGGAAGAACTCTGAAATGGAGAGCTGAAAACCCGAAATTGAGGGGAAACCCCCCAAAACGGCGGGAAAACCCTCCATAAACACGAAACCGGTAATGTAACAGAGCAAAAAATGGCGTCCTACGGCAAGGTGCGAGGCTCAATTTTCTGGGGAGTGCTGGGAAATGTAGTTCTTAGCCACCGGGTTTCCGGGAGTCCATATTGTTTTCCCAGAGCATGCCGGGAGATGTAGTTCTCGGACACTGGGCTTCCGGGAGGCCATGTTGGTTTCCCAGAGCTTGCCGTGAGATGTAGTCTTCCGGCACCGGGCGTCCGGGAGTCCATATTGGTTTCCCAGAGCATGCCGGGAGATGTAGTTCCCGGGGCACTGGACTTCCGGGAAGCCATGTTGGGATTCCGGTGCATGCCGGGAGATGCAGTTTTCCGGCACTGGACTTCCGGGCGGCCATGTTGGATGCCCAGATCATGCCGGGAGATGTAGTTCTCGGGCACTGGACGTCCGGGCGGCCATATTGGATTAGGGTTAGGGTTAGGGTTTACGGTTCCTAGGGTTAGGGATTAGGGTTCCTAGGGTTAGGGATTAGGGTTTAGGGTTTAGGGTTTAGGGGTTAGGGTTAGGGTTAGGGGGTTAGGGTTAGGGTTAGGGGTTAGGGTTAGGGTTAGGGTTAGGGTTAGGGTTAGGGTTAGGGTTAGGGTTTAGGGTTAGGGTTAGGGTTAGGGGTTAGGGTTAGGGTTAGGGTTAGGGTTAGGGTTAGGGTTAGGGTTAGGGTTAGGGGTTAGGGTTAGGGTTAGGGTTAGGGTTAGGGTTAGGGTTAGGGTTAGGGTTAGGGTTTGGGTTAGGGTTAGGGTTAGGGTTAGGGTTAGGGTTAGGGTTAGGGTTAGGGTTTAGGGTTTAGGGTTTAGGGTTTAGGGTTTAGGGTTTAGGGTTTAGGGTTTAGGGTTTAGGGTTTGGGTTTAGGGTTTAGGGTTTAGGGTTTAGGGTTTAGGGTATTGATATATGCTTGCAGTGATAAGAAAGCTTAACAGACAACCTTGTAAAATGCAGACAACCAGAATCCTTAGAGCAATTGGGTGGAAATCACGGTGTAAGAAACATTACCACCTCAAAGAGCTCTTAATATTGGGGGAAACCCAAAAAAGGAGAGTGGGGGACTCTAAAATTGGGGGGACCCCCCAAATTGGTTGTGTCCCCCCCCAAATTGGTTGTGCCCCCCCCAAAATTGGTTGTGTCCCCCCCAATTAGGGGAGGAACCCCCAAAATTGGGTGGGCGAACCCCCATATTGGGGGGGCAGAACACTTAAATGGAAGTGTGAAATTCCCGAATTGAATGTGGACCCCCCAGAACAGTCTTCAGAGGTTTAGTGTTGTAAATTTTATCGGGTTAGGGCTGCAAGGGTTTTTAGGGTTAGGGTTTCTAGGGTTTGTTGGGGTAGGGGTTAGGGTTAGATCCGTGGTTGCCATAGGCTTAGGGGTCAAGGTTCTTAGGGGTTAGGCCTAATATTAGGGCGGAAGGCCAAAATAAGAGCTGGGAGCCCCCCCCAAAATCGAAGGGTTGAAGCCCAAATTTAGGGGAAGTAACGGCCAAATTGTGGGGTCCCCCAAAATTGGGCGGAAGAACTCTTTAATATTAGGGGGGAACCCAAAAAAGGAGGGTGGGGGACTCTACAATTGGGGGGGACCCCCAAAATTGGTCGGGTCCCCCCAAATTAGGGGAGGAACCCCCAAAATTGGGTGGGTGAACCCCCAAATTGGGGGGAAGAAGACTTAAATGGAAGTGTGAAATTCCAGAATTGAATGTGGACCCCCCCCAGACCTGGGGAGGAATCCCCAAACTTGGGGGGGACCCCCAAAATTGGGGTTAAAGCCCCAGATCCCGGGGAGCTAAGCCCCAAATTAAGGGAAGGAACCTCAAACATGTGGTGAGAACCCCAACATTGGGGGAAAGAACCTTAATATTAGGGTGGCAGGCCAAGAAAGGATGGTGGGGGCCTCCAAAATTGTGGGGGGCTTGGAATTGGGGGGAATCCCCAAAATGGAGGGGGAACCCCAAAAGTGGGGTGGGGGGCGAAGCACCAAATTAGGGGAAGGAACCCCAAAATTGCAGGGAATTTTATAAGTGAGACCATACAAATTTCTTGGTCTATCAGAAATATTTCATTAATTAAGTAAGCAGGCACAAGCAAAACAGCGCTGGGCGGCTGGGGAGTCTCCGCTCCACCACAGCACGCAACTTTCCCTTTTCAGTGTCGCCGTTTTATAGCATCCAAGTTTCGGTTTGTCAGGACTTGTTGGACCTTCTGAAGCTGCGCAGTTCGTTGTTGGGGGTCGTTGTTTTTCTTTCAATGATCATGCGTTGTGCTCGTGTTCAAGGGGGAGGGTAGTGAAGCGGGAAACAGTATTTCACAGAGTCTTTGTTTTACCAAGGATGTTTATCCAACACCCCCTCCCCACTATCTACTTGCTTAGTCTTCCCCCTTAACAAGGTCGTAAATTGCAAAACCTTATCTTCTCAGCAGATCCTCTGAATTCCTTTTAAAGACAATGAACAAACACCCGCTAATTTATCACAATCCCTCCTTTTTCTTTTTCTAACATATTTTGTTCATTGATGAATTTTTGAAGCACTTGTTTGCTCAATATTAAAGTTTCTGCGTCATCCTCCTCCTGTTCAAGAGATTCATATTTCGCACGCACAAGCATAAGGTGAGCTGCCTCTAATCGGTTTTTTTTACAATCGCGATTATTCGATTGAATATACATGGTACAAAAGTTAGTGTTAATATGAGCAGCAACAAAGGTCCTGCTATAGTTGATAGCAGTGTAGTGAGCCAAAGTGAGTAATTAAACCAGGATTCATACCAATTCTGGTGGGCTTCATTTTCTATTTTTCGTTTTTCTAGCCCTTCTCTCAATTTAGTCATTGTATCCCTTACTACTCCAGTATGATCTGCATATACGCAACACTCCTCTCGTAGGGCTGCACACAATCCTCCTTGTTGTAGAAAAATCAGATCTAATCCCCTACGATTTTGTCGTACAGATTTCTCTAAAGCTGATATAGATTGCTCGATACGGGCCAAGAACTTCTTCCACAGGGAAGAACTCTGAAATGGAGAGCTGAAAACCCGAAATTGAGGGGAAACCCCCCAAAACGGCGGGAAAACCCTCCATAAACACGAAACCGGTAATGTAACAGAGCAAAAAATGGCGTCCTACGGCAAGGTGCGAGGCTCAATTTTCTGGGGAGTGCTGGGAAATGTAGTTCTTAGCCACCGGGTTTCCGGGAGTCCATATTGTTTTCCCAGAGCATGCCGGGAGATGTAGTTCTCGGACACTGGGCTTCCGGGAGGCCATGTTGGTTTCCCAGAGCTTGCCGTGAGATGTAGTCTTCCGGCACCGGGCGTCCGGGAGTCCATATTGGTTTCCCAGAGCATGCCGGGAGATGTAGTTCCCGGGGCACTGGACTTCCGGGAAGCCATGTTGGGATTCCGGTGCATGCCGGGAGATGCAGTTTTCCGGCACTGGACTTCCGGGCGGCCATGTTGGATGCCCAGATCATGCCGGGAGATGTAGTTCTCGGGCACTGGACGTCCGGGCGGCCATATTGGATTAGGGTTAGGGTTAGGGTTTACGGTTCCTAGGGTTAGGGATTAGGGTTCCTAGGGTTAGGGATTAGGGTTTAGGGTTTAGGGTTTAGGGGTTAGGGTTAGGGTTAGGGGGTTAGGGTTAGGGTTAGGGGTTAGGGTTAGGGTTAGGGTTAGGGTTAGGGTTAGGGTTAGGCTTAGGGTTTAGGGTTAGGGTTAGGGTTAGGGGTTAGGGTTAGGGTTAGGGTTAGGGTTAGGGTTAGGGTTAGGGTTAGGGTTAGGGGTTAGGGTTAGGGTTAGGGTTAGGGTTAGGGTTAGGGTTAGGGTTAGGGTTAGGGTTTGGGTTAGGGTTAGGGTTAGGGTTAGGGTTAGGGTTAGGGTTAGGGTTAGGGTTAGGGTTTAGGGTTTAGGGTTTAGGGTTTAGGGTTTAGGGTTTAGGGTTTAGGGTTTAGGGTTTAGGGTTTGGGTTTAGGGTTTAGGGTTTAGGGTTTAGGGTTTAGGGTATTGATATATGCTTGCAGTGATAAGAAAGCTTAACAGACAACCTTGTAAAATGCAGACAACCAGAATCCTTAGAGCAATTGGGTGGAAATCACGGTGTAAGAAACATTACCACCTCAAAGAGCTCTTAATATTGGGGGAAACCCAAAAAAGGAGAGTGGGGGACTCTAAAATTGGGGGGACCCCCCAAATTGGTTGTGTCCCCCCCCAAATTGGTTGTGCCCCCCCCAAAATTGGTTGTGTCCCCCCCAATTAGGGGAGGAACCCCCAAAATTGGGTGGGCGAACCCCCATATTGGGGGGGCAGAACACTTAAATGGAAGTGTGAAATTCCCGAATTGAATGTGGACCCCCCAGAACAGTCTTCAGAGGTTTAGTGTTGTAAATTTTATCGGGTTAGGGCTGCAAGGGTTTTTAGGGTTAGGGTTTCTAGGGTTTGTTGGGGTAGGGGTTAGGGTTAGATCCGTGGTTGCCATAGGCTTAGGGGTCAAGGTTCTTAGGGGTTAGGCCTAATATTAGGGCGGAAGGCCAAAATAAGAGCTGGGAGCCCCCCCCAAAATCGAAGGGTTGAAGCCCAAATTTAGGGGAAGTAACGGCCAAATTGTGGGGTCCCCCAAAATTGGGCGGAAGAACTCTTTAATATTAGGGGGGAACCCAAAAAAGGAGGGTGGGGGACTCTACAATTGGGGGGGACCCCCAAAATTGGTCGGGTCCCCCCAAATTAGGGGAGGAACCCCCAAAATTGGGTGGGTGAACCCCCAAATTGGGGGGAAGAAGACTTAAATGGAAGTGTGAAATTCCAGAATTGAATGTGGACCCCCCCCAGACCTGGGGAGGAATCCCCAAACTTGGGGGGGACCCCCAAAATTGGGGTTAAAGCCCCAGATCCCGGGGAGCTAAGCCCCAAATTAAGGGAAGGAACCTCAAACATGTGGTGAGAACCCCAACATTGGGGGAAAGAACCTTAATATTAGGGTGGCAGGCCAAGAAAGGATGGTGGGGGCCTCCAAAATTGTGGGGGGCTTGGAATTGGGGGGAATCCCCAAAATGGAGGGGGAACCCCAAAAGTGGGGGGGGGGGGCGAAGCACCAAATTAGGGGAAGGAACCCCAAAATTGCAGGGAATTTTATAAGTGAGACCATACAAATTTCTTGGTCTATCAGAAATATTTCATTAATTAAGTAAGCAGGCACAAGCAAAACAGCGCTGGGCGGCTGGGGAGTCTCCGCTCCACCACAGCACGCAACTTTCCCTTTTCAGTGTCGCCGTTTTATAGCATCCAAGTTTCGGTTTGTCAGGACTTGTTGGACCTTCTGAAGCTGCGCAGTTCGTTGTTGGGGGTCGTTGTTTTTCTTTCAATGATCATGCGTTGTGCTCGTGTTCAAGGGGGAGGGTAGTGAAGCGGGAAACAGTATTTCACAGAGTCTTTGTTTTACCAAGGATGTTTATCCAACACCCCCTCCCCACTATCTACTTGCTTAGTCTTCCCCCTTAACAAGGTCGTAAATTGCAAAACCTTATCTTCTCAGCAGATCCTCTGAATTCCTTTTAAAGACAATGAACAAACACCCGCTAATTTATCACAATCCCTCCTTTTTCTTTTTCTAACATATTTTGTTCATTGATGAATTTTTGAAGCACTTGTTTGCTCAATATTAAAGTTTCTGCGTCATCCTCCTCCTGTTCAAGAGATTCATATTTCGCACGCACAAGCATAAGGTGAGCTGCCTCTAATCGGTTTTTTTTACAATCGCGATTATTCGATTGAATATACATGGTACAAAAGTTAGTGTTAATATGAGCAGCAACAAAGGTCCTGCTATAGTTGATAGCAGTGTAGTGAGCCAAAGTGAGTAATTAAACCAGGATTCATACCAATTCTGGTGGGCTTCATTTTCTATTTTTCGTTTTTCTAGCCCTTCTCTCAATTTAGTCATTGTATCCCTTACTACTCCAGTATGATCTGCATATACGCAACACTCCTCTCGTAGGGCTGCACACAATCCTCCTTGTTGTAGAAAAATCAGATCTAATCCCCTACGATTTTGTCGTACAGATTTCTCTAAAGCTGATATAGATTGCTCGATACGGGCCAAGAACTTCTTCCACAGGGAAGAACTCTGAAATGGAGAGCTGAAAACCCGAAATTGAGGGGAAACCCCCCAAAACGGCGGGAAAACCCTCCATAAACACGAAACCGGTAATGTAACAGAGCAAAAAATGGCGTCCTACGGCAAGGTGCGAGGCTCAATTTTCTGGGGAGTGCTGGGAAATGTAGTTCTTAGCCACCGGGTTTCCGGGAGTCCATATTGTTTTCCCAGAGCATGCCGGGAGATGTAGTTCTCGGACACTGGGCTTCCGGGAGGCCATGTTGGTTTCCCAGAGCTTGCCGTGAGATGTAGTCTTCCGGCACCGGGCGTCCGGGAGTCCATATTGGTTTCCCAGAGCATGCCGGGAGATGTAGTTCCCGGGGCACTGGACTTCCGGGAAGCCATGTTGGGATTCCGGTGCATGCTGGGAGATGCAGTTTTCCGGCACTGGACTTCCGGGCGGCCATGTTGGATGCCCAGATCATGCCGGGAGATGTAGTTCTCGGGCACTGGACGTCCGGGCGGCCATATTGGATTAGGGTTAGGGTTAGGGTTTACGGTTCCTAGGGTTAGGGATTAGGGTTCCTAGGGTTAGGGATTAGGGTTTAGGGTTTAGGGTTTAGGGGTTAGGGTTAGGCTTAGGGGGTTAGGGTTAGGGTTAGGGGTTAGGGTTAGGGTTAGGGTTAGGGTTAGGGTTAGGGTTAGGCTTAGGGTTTAGGGATTAGGGTTAGGGTTAGGGGTTAGGGTTAGGGTTAGGGTTAGGGTTAGGGTTAGGGTTAGGGTTAGGGTTAGGGGTTAGGGGTTAGGGTTAGGGTTAGGGTTAGGGTTAGGGTTAGGGTTAGGGTTAGGGTTAGGGTTTGGGTTAGGGTTAGGGTTAGGGTTAGGGTTAGGGTTAGGGTTAGGGTTAGGGTTAGGGTTAGGGTTTAGGGTTTAGGGTTTAGGGTTTAGGGTTTAGGGTTTAGGGTTTAGGGTTTAGGGTTTAGGGTTTGGGTTTAGGGTTTAGGGTTTAGGGTTTAGGGTTTAGGGTATTGATATATGCTTGCAGTGATAAGAAAGCTTAACAGACAACCTTGTAAAATGCAGACAACCAGAATCCTTAGAGCAATTGGGTGGAAATCACGGTGTAAGAAACATTACCACCTCAAAGAGCTCTTAATATTGGGGGAAACCCAAAAAAGGAGAGTGGGGGACTCTAAAATTGGGGGGACCCCCCAAATTGGTTGTGTCCCCCCCCAAATTGGTTGTGCCCCCCCCAAAATTGGTTGTGTCCCCCCCAATTAGGGGAGGAACCCCCAAAATTGGGTGGGCGAACCCCCATATTGGGGGGGCAGAACACTTAAATGGAAGTGTGAAATTCCCGAATTGAATGTGGACCCCCCAGAACAGTCTTCAGAGGTTTAGTGTTGTAAATTTTATCGGGTTAGGGCTGCAAGGGTTTTTAGGGTTAGGGTTTCTAGGGTTTGTTGGGGTAGGGGTTAGGGTTAGATCCGTGGTTGCCATAGGCTTAGGGGTCAAGGTTCTTAGGGGTTAGGCCTAATATTAGGGCGGAAGGCCAAAATAAGAGCTGGGAGCCCCCCCCAAAATCGAAGGGTTGAAGCCCAAATTTAGGGGAAGTAACGGCCAAATTGTGGGGTCCCCCAAAATTGGGCGGAAGAACTCTTTAATATTAGGGGGGAACCCAAAAAAGGAGGGTGGGGGACTCTACAATTGGGGGGGACCCCCAAAATTGGTCGGGTCCCCCCAAATTAGGGGAGGAACCCCCAAAATTGGGTGGGTGAACCCCCAAATTGGGGGGAAGAAGACTTAAATGGAAGTGTGAAATTCCAGAATTGAATGTGGACCCCCCCCAGACCTGGGGAGGAATCCCCAAACTTGGGGGGGACCCCCAAAATTGGGGTTAAAGCCCCAGATCCCGGGGAGCTAAGCCCCAAATTAAGGGAAGGAACCTCAAACATGTGGTGAGAACCCCAACATTGGGGGAAAGAACCTTAATATTAGGGTGGCAGGCCAAGAAAGGATGGTGGGGGCCTCCAAAATTGTGGGGGGCTTGGAATTGGGGGGAATCCCCAAAATGGAGGGGGAACCCCAAAAGTGGGGGGGGGGGCGAAGCACCAAATTAGGGGAAGGAACCCCAAAATTGCAGGGAATTTTATAAGTGAGACCATACAAATTTCTTGGTCTATCAGAAATATTTCATTAATTAAGTAAGCAGGCACAAGCAAAACAGCGCTGGGCGGCTGGGGAGTCTCCGCTCCACCACAGCACGCAACTTTCCCTTTTCAGTGTCGCCGTTTTATAGCATCCAAGTTTCGGTTTGTCAGGACTTGTTGGACCTTCTGAAGCTGCGCAGTTCGTTGTTGGGGGTCGTTGTTTTTCTTTCAATGATCATGCGTTGTGCTCGTGTTCAAGGGGGAGGGTAGTGAAGCGGGAAACAGTATTTCACAGAGTCTTTGTTTTACCAAGGATGTTTATCCAACACCCCCTCCCCACTATCTACTTGCTTAGTCTTCCCCCTTAACAAGGTCGTAAATTGCAAAACCTTATCTTCTCAGCAGATCCTCTGAATTCCTTTTAAAGACAATGAACAAACACCCGCTAATTTATCACAATCCCTCCTTTTTCTTTTTCTAACATATTTTGTTCATTGATGAATTTTTGAAGCACTTGTTTGCTCAATATTAAAGTTTCTGCGTCATCCTCCTCCTGTTCAAGAGATTCATATTTCGCACGCACAAGCATAAGGTGAGCTGCCTCTAATCGGTTTTTTTTACAATCGCGATTATTCGATTGAATATACATGGTACAAAAGTTAGTGTTAATATGAGCAGCAACAAAGGTCCTGCTATAGTTGATAGCAGTGTAGTGAGCCAAAGTGAGTAATTAAACCAGGATTCATACCAATTCTGGTGGGCTTCATTTTCTATTTTTCGTTTTTCTAGCCCTTCTCTCAATTTAGTCATTGTATCCCTTACTACTCCAGTATGATCTGCATATACGCAACACTCCTCTCGTAGGGCTGCACACAATCCTCCTTGTTGTAGAAAAATCAGATCTAATCCCCTACGATTTTGTCGTACAGATTTCTCTAAAGCTGATATAGATTGCTCGATACGGGCCAAGAACTTCTTCCACAGGGAAGAACTCTGAAATGGAGAGCTGAAAACCCGAAATTGAGGGGAAACCCCCCAAAACGGCGGGAAAACCCTCCATAAACACGAAACCGGTAATGTAACAGAGCAAAAAATGGCGTCCTACGGCAAGGTGCGAGGCTCAATTTTCTGGGGAGTGCTGGGAAATGTAGTTCTTAGCCACCGGGTTTCCGGGAGTCCATATTGTTTTCCCAGAGCATGCCGGGAGATGTAGTTCTCGGACACTGGGCTTCCGGGAGGCCATGTTGGTTTCCCAGAGCTTGCCGTGAGATGTAGTCTTCCGGCACCGGGCGTCCGGGAGTCCATATTGGTTTCCCAGAGCATGCCGGGAGATGTAGTTCCCGGGGCACTGGACTTCCGGGAAGCCATGTTGGGATTCCGGTGCATGCCGGGAGATGCAGTTTTCCGGCACTGGACTTCCGGGCGGCCATGTTGGATGCCCAGATCATGCCGGGAGATGTAGTTCTCGGGCACTGGACGTCCGGGCGGCCATATTGGATTAGGGTTAGGGTTAGGGTTTACGGTTCCTAGGGTTAGGGATTAGGGTTCCTAGGGTTAGGGATTAGGGTTTAGGGTTTAGGGTTTAGGGGTTAGGGTTAGGGTTAGGGGGTTAGGGTTAGGGTTAGGGGTTAGGGTTAGGGTTAGGGTTAGGGTTAGGGTTAGGGTTAGGGTTAGGGTTTAGGGTTAGGGTTAGGGTTAGGGGTTAGGGTTAGGGTTAGGGTTAGGGTTAGGGTTAGGGTTAGGGTTAGGGTTAGGGGTTAGGGGTTAGGGTTAGGGTTAGGGTTAGGGTTAGGGTTAGGGTTAGGGTTAGGGTTTGGGTTAGGGTTAGGGTTAGGGTTAGGGTTAGGGTTAGGGTTAGGGTTAGGGTTAGGGTTTAGGGTTTAGGGTTTAGGGTTTAGGGTTTAGGGTTTAGGGTTTAGGGTTTAGGGTTTGGGTTTAGGGTTTAGGGTTTAGGGTTTAGGGTTTAGGGTATTGATATATGCTTGCAGTGATAAGAAAGCTTAACAGACAACCTTGTAAAATGCAGACAACCAGAATCCTTAGAGCAATTGGGTGGAAATCACGGTGTAAGAAACATTACCACCTCAAAGAGCTCTTAATATTGGGGGAAACCCAAAAAAGGAGAGTGGGGGACTCTAAAATTGGGGGGACCCCCGAAATTGGTTGTGTCCCCCCCCAAATTGGTTGTGCCCCCCCCAAAATTGGTTGTGTCCCCCCCAATTAGGGGAGGAACCCCCAAAATTGGGTGGGCGAACCCCCATATTGGGGGGGCAGAACACTTAAATGGAAGTGTGAAATTCCCGAATTGAATGTGGACCCCCCAGAACAGTCTTCAGAGGTTTAGTGTTGTAAATTTTATCGGGTTAGGGCTGCAAGGGTTTTTAGGGTTAGGGTTTCTAGGGTTTGTTGGGGTAGGGGTTAGGGTTAGATCCGTGGTTGCCATAGGCTTAGGGGTCAAGGTTCTTAGGGGTTAGGCCTAATATTAGGGCGGAAGGCCAAAATAAGAGCTGGGAGCCCCCCCCAAAATCGAAGGGTTGAAGCCCAAATTTAGGGGAAGTAACGGCCAAATTGTGGGGTCCCCCAAAATTGGGCGGAAGAACTCTTTAATATTAGGGGGGAACCCAAAAAAGGAGGGTGGGGGACTCTACAATTGGGGGGGACCCCCAAAATTGGTCGGGTCCCCCCAAATTAGGGGAGGAACCCCCAAAATTGGGTGGGTGAACCCCCAAATTGGGGGGAAGAAGACTTAAATGGAAGTGTGAAATTCCAGAATTGAATGTGGACCCCCCCCAGACCTGGGGAGGAATCCCCAAACTTGGGGGGGACCCCCAAAATTGGGGTTAAAGCCCCAGATCCCGGGGAGCTAAGCCCCAAATTAAGGGAAGGAACCTCAAACATGTGGTGAGAACCCCAACATTGGGGGAAAGAACCTTAATATTAGGGTGGCAGGCCAAGAAAGGATGGTGGGGGCCTCCAAAATTGTGGGGGGCTTGGAATTGGGGGGAATCCCCAAAATGGAGGGGGAACCCCAAAAGTGGGGGGGGGGGGCGAAGCACCAAATTAGGGGAAGGAACCCCAAAATTGCAGGGAATTTTATAAGTGAGACCATACAAATTTCTTGGTCTATCAGAAATATTTCATTAATTAAGTAAGCAGGCACAAGCAAAACAGCGCTGGGCGGCTGGGGAGTCTCCGCTCCACCACAGCACGCAACTTTCCCTTTTCAGTGTCGCCGTTTTATAGCATCCAAGTTTCGGTTTGTCAGGACTTGTTGGACCTTCTGAAGCTGCGCAGTTCGTTGTTGGGGGTCGTTGTTTTTCTTTCAATGATCATGCGTTGTGCTCGTGTTCAAGGGGGAGGGTAGTGAAGCGGGAAACAGTATTTCACAGAGTCTTTGTTTTACCAAGGATGTTTATCCAACACCCCCTCCCCACTATCTACTTGCTTAGTCTTCCCCCTTAACAAGGTCGTAAATTGCAAAACCTTATCTTCTCAGCAGATCCTCTGAATTCCTTTTAAAGACAATGAACAAACACCCGCTAATTTATCACAATCCCTCCTTTTTCTTTTTCTAACATATTTTGTTCATTGATGAATTTTTGAAGCACTTGTTTGCTCAATATTAAAGTTTCTGCGTCATCCTCCTCCTGTTCAAGAGATTCATATTTCGCACGCACAAGCATAAGGTGAGCTGCCTCTAATCGGTTTTTTTTACAATCGCGATTATTCGATTGAATATACATGGTACAAAAGTTAGTGTTAATATGAGCAGCAACAAAGGTCCTGCTATAGTTGATAGCAGTGTAGTGAGCCAAAGTGAGTAATTAAACCAGGATTCATACCAATTCTGGTGGGCTTCATTTTCTATTTTTCGTTTTTCTAGCCCTTCTCTCAATTTAGTCATTGTATCCCTTACTACTCCAGTATGATCTGCATATACGCAACACTCCTCTCGTAGGGCTGCACACAATCCTCCTTGTTGTAGAAAAATCAGATCTAATCCCCTACGATTTTGTCGTACAGATTTCTCTAAAGCTGATATAGATTGCTCGATACGGGCCAAGAACTTCTTCCACAGGGAAGAACTCTGAAATGGAGAGCTGAAAACCCGAAATTGAGGGGAAACCCCCCAAAACGGCGGGAAAACCCTCCATAAACACGAAACCGGTAATGTAACAGAGCAAAAAATGGCGTCCTACGGCAAGGTGCGAGGCTCAATTTTCTGGGGAGTGCTGGGAAATGTAGTTCTTAGCCACCGGGTTTCCGGGAGTCCATATTGTTTTCCCAGAGCATGCCGGGAGATGTAGTTCTCGGACACTGGGCTTCCGGGAGGCCATGTTGGTTTCCCAGAGCTTGCCGTGAGATGTAGTCTTCCGGCACCGGGCGTCCGGGAGTCCATATTGGTTTCCCAGAGCATGCCGGGAGATGTAGTTCCCGGGGCACTGGACTTCCGGGAAGCCATGTTGGGATTCCGGTGCATGCCGGGAGATGCAGTTTTCCGGCACTGGACTTCCGGGCGGCCATGTTGGATGCCCAGATCATGCCGGGAGATGTAGTTCTCGGGCACTGGACGTCCGGGCGGCCATATTGGATTAGGGTTAGGGTTAGGGTTTACGGTTCCTAGGGTTAGGGATTAGGGTTCCTAGGGTTAGGGATTAGGGTTTAGGGTTTAGGGTTTAGGGGTTAGGGTTAGGGTTAGGGGGTTAGGGTTAGGGTTAGGGGTTAGGGTTAGGGTTAGGGTTAGGGTTAGGGTTAGGGTTAGGGTTTAGGGTTAGGGTTAGGGTTAGGGGTTAGGGTTAGGGTTAGGGTTAGGGTTAGGGTTAGGGTTAGGGTTAGGGTTAGGGGTTAGGGTTAGGGTTAGGGTTAGGGTTAGGGTTAGGGTTAGGGTTAGGGTTAGGGTTTGGGTTAGGGTTAGGGTTAGGGTTAGGGTTAGGGTTAGGGTTAGGGTTAGGGTTAGGGTTAGGGTTAGGGTTTAGGGTTTAGGGTTTAGGGTTTAGGGTTTAGGGTTTAGGGTTTAGGGTTTAGGGTTTGGGTTTAGGGTTTAGGGTTTAGGGTTTAGGGTTTAGGGTATTGATATATGCTTGCAGTGATAAGAAAGCTTAACAGACAACCTTGTAAAATGCAGACAACCAGAATCCTTAGAGCAATTGGGTGGAAATCACGGTGTAAGAAACATTACCACCTCAAAGAGCTCTTAATATTGGGGGAAACCCAAAAAAGGAGAGTGGGGGACTCTAAAATTGGGGGGACCCCCCAAATTGGTTGTGTCCCCCCCCAAATTGGTTGTGCCCCCCCCAAAATTGGTTGTGTCCCCCCCAATTAGGGGAGGAACCCCCAAAATTGGGTGGGCGAACCCCCATATTGGGGGGGCAGAACACTTAAATGGAAGTGTGAAATTCCCGAATTGAATGTGGACCCCCCAGAACAGTCTTCAGAGGTTTAGTGTTGTAAATTTTATCGGGTTAGGGCTGCAAGGGTTTTTAGGGTTAGGGTTTCTAGGGTTTGTTGGGGTAGGGGTTAGGGTTAGATCCGTGGTTGCCATAGGCTTAGGGGTCAAGGTTCTTAGGGGTTAGGCCTAATATTAGGGCGGAAGGCCAAAATAAGAGCTGGGAGCCCCCCCCAAAATCGAAGGGTTGAAGCCCAAATTTAGGGGAAGTAACGGCCAAATTGTGGGGTCCCCCAAAATTGGGCGGAAGAACTCTTTAATATTAGGGGGGAACCCAAAAAAGGAGGGTGGGGGACTCTACAATTGGGGGGGACCCCCAAAATTGGTCGGGTCCCCCCAAATTAGGGGAGGAACCCCCAAAATTGGGTGGGTGAACCCCCAAATTGGGGGGAAGAAGACTTAAATGGAAGTGTGAAATTCCAGAATTGAATGTGGACCCCCCCCAGACCTGGGGAGGAATCCCCAAACTTGGGGGGGACCCCCAAAATTGGGGTTAAAGCCCCAGATCCCGGGGAGCTAAGCCCCAAATTAAGGGAAGGAACCTCAAACATGTGGTGAGAACCCCAACATTGGGGGAAAGAACCTTAATATTAGGGTGGCAGGCCAAGAAAGGATGGTGGGGGCCTCCAAAATTGTGGGGGGCTTGGAATTGGGGGGAATCCCCAAAATGGAGGGGGAACCCCAAAAGTGGGGTGGGGGGCGAAGCACCAAATTAGGGGAAGGAACCCCAAAATTGCAGGGAATTTTATAAGTGAGACCATACAAATTTCTTGGTCTATCAGAAATATTTCATTAATTAAGTAAGCAGGCACAAGCAAAACAGCGCTGGGCGGCTGGGGAGTCTCCGCTCCACCACAGCACGCAACTTTCCCTTTTCAGTGTCGCCGTTTTATAGCATCCAAGTTTCGGTTTGTCAGGACTTGTTGGACCTTCTGAAGCTGCGCAGTTCGTTGTTGGGGGTCGTTGTTTTTCTTTCAATGATCATGCGTTGTGCTCGTGTTCAAGGGGGAGGGTAGTGAAGCGGGAAACAGTATTTCACAGAGTCTTTGTTTTACCAAGGATGTTTATCCAACACCCCCTCCCCACTATCTACTTGCTTAGTCTTCCCCCTTAACAAGGTCGTAAATTGCAAAACCTTATCTTCTCAGCAGATCCTCTGAATTCCTTTTAAAGACAATGAACAAACACCCGCTAATTTATCACAATCCCTCCTTTTTCTTTTTCTAACATATTTTGTTCATTGATGAATTTTTGAAGCACTTGTTTGCTCAATATTAAAGTTTCTGCGTCATCCTCCTCCTGTTCAAGAGATTCATATTTCGCACGCACAAGCATAAGGTGAGCTGCCTCTAATCGGTTTTTTTTACAATCGCGATTATTCGATTGAATATACATGGTACAAAAGTTAGTGTTAATATGAGCAGCAACAAAGGTCCTGCTATAGTTGATAGCAGTGTAGTGAGCCAAAGTGAGTAATTAAACCAGGATTCATACCAATTCTGGTGGGCTTCATTTTCTATTTTTCGTTTTTCTAGCCCTTCTCTCAATTTAGTCATTGTATCCCTTACTACTCCAGTATGATCTGCATATACGCAACACTCCTCTCGTAGGGCTGCACACAATCCTCCTTGTTGTAGAAAAATCAGATCTAATCCCCTACGATTTTGTCGTACAGATTTCTCTAAAGCTGATATAGATTGCTCGATACGGGCCAAGAACTTCTTCCACAGGGAAGAACTCTGAAATGGAGAGCTGAAAACCCGAAATTGAGGGGAAACCCCCCAAAACGGCGGGAAAACCCTCCATAAACACGAAACCGGTAATGTAACAGAGCAAAAAATGGCGTCCTACGGCAAGGTGCGAGGCTCAATTTTCTGGGGAGTGCTGGGAAATGTAGTTCTTAGCCACCGGGTTTCCGGGAGTCCATATTGTTTTCCCAGAGCATGCCGGGAGATGTAGTTCTCGGACACTGGGCTTCCGGGAGGCCATGTTGGTTTCCCAGAGCTTGCCGTGAGATGTAGTCTTCCGGCACCGGGCGTCCGGGAGTCCATATTGGTTTCCCAGAGCATGCCGGGAGATGTAGTTCCCGGGGCACTGGACTTCCGGGAAGCCATGTTGGGATTCCGGTGCATGCCGGGAGATGCAGTTTTCCGGCACTGGACTTCCGGGCGGCCATGTTGGATGCCCAGATCATGCCGGGAGATGTAGTTCTCGGGCACTGGACGTCCGGGCGGCCATATTGGATTAGGGTTAGGGTTAGGGTTTACGGTTCCTAGGGTTAGGGATTAGGGTTCCTAGGGTTAGGGATTAGGGTTTAGGGTTTAGGGTTTAGGGGTTAGGGTTAGGGTTAGGGGGTTAGGGTTAGGGTTAGGGGTTAGGGTTAGGGTTAGGGTTAGGGTTAGGGTTAGGGTTAGGGTTTAGGGTTAGGGTTAGGGTTAGGGGTTAGGGTTAGGGTTAGGGTTAGGGTTAGGGTTAGGGTTAGGGTTAGGGGTTAGGGTTAGGGTTAGGGTTAGGGTTAGGGTTAGGGTTAGGGTTAGGGTTAGGGTTTGGGTTAGGGTTAGGGTTAGGGTTAGGGTTAGGGTTAGGGTTAGGGTTAGGGTTAGGGTTTAGGGTTTAGGGTTTAGGGTTTAGGGTTTAGGGTTTAGGGTTTAGGGTTTAGGGTTTGGGTTTAGGGTTTAGGGTTTAGGGTTTAGGGTTTAGGGTATTGATATATGCTTGCAGTGATAAGAAAGCTTAACAGACAACCTTGTAAAATGCAGACAACCAGAATCCTTAGAGCAATTGGGTGGAAATCACGGTGTAAGAAACATTACCACCTCAAAGAGCTCTTAATATTGGGGGAAACCCAAAAAAGGAGAGTGGGGGACTCTAAAATTGGGGGGACCCCCCAAATTGGTTGTGTCCCCCCCCAAATTGGTTGTGCCCCCCCCAAAATTGGTTGTGTCCCCCCCAATTAGGGGAGGAACCCCCAAAATTGGGTGGGCGAACCCCCATATTGGGGGGGCAGAACACTTAAATGGAAGTGTGAAATTCCCGAATTGAATGTGGACCCCCCAGAACAGTCTTCAGAGGTTTAGTGTTGTAAATTTTATCGGGTTAGGGCTGCAAGGGTTTTTAGGGTTAGGGTTTCTAGGGTTTGTTGGGGTAGGGGTTAGGGTTAGATCCGTGGTTGCCATAGGCTTAGGGGTCAAGGTTCTTAGGGGTTAGGCCTAATATTAGGGCGGAAGGCCAAAATAAGAGCTGGGAGCCCCCCCCAAAATCGAAGGGTTGAAGCCCAAATTTAGGGGAAGTAACGGCCAAATTGTGGGGTCCCCCAAAATTGGGCGGAAGAACTCTTTAATATTAGGGGGGAACCCAAAAAAGGAGGGTGGGGGACTCTACAATTGGGGGGGACCCCCAAAATTGGTCGGGTCCCCCCAAATTAGGGGAGGAACCCCCAAAATTGGGTGGGTGAACCCCCAAATTGGGGGGAAGAAGACTTAAATGGAAGTGTGAAATTCCAGAATTGAATGTGGACCCCCCCCAGACCTGGGGAGGAATCCCCAAACTTGGGGGGGACCCCCAAAATTGGGGTTAAAGCCCCAGATCCCGGGGAGCTAAGCCCCAAATTAAGGGAAGGAACCTCAAACATGTGGTGAGAACCCCAACATTGGGGGAAAGAACCTTAATATTAGGGTGGCAGGCCAAGAAAGGATGGTGGGGGCCTCCAAAATTGTGGGGGGCTTGGAATTGGGGGGAATCCCCAAAATGGAGGGGGAACCCCAAAAGTGGGGTGGGGGGCGAAGCACCAAATTAGGGGAAGGAACCCCAAAATTGCAGGGAATTTTATAAGTGAGACCATACAAATTTCTTGGTCTATCAGAAATATTTCATTAATTAAGTAAGCAGGCACAAGCAAAACAGCGCTGGGCGGCTGGGGAGTCTCCGCTCCACCACAGCACGCAACTTTCCCTTTTCAGTGTCGCCGTTTTATAGCATCCAAGTTTCGGTTTGTCAGGACTTGTTGGACCTTCTGAAGCTGCGCAGTTCGTTGTTGGGGGTCGTTGTTTTTCTTTCAATGATCATGCGTTGTGCTCGTGTTCAAGGGGGAGGGTAGTGAAGCGGGAAACAGTATTTCACAGAGTCTTTGTTTTACCAAGGATGTTTATCCAACACCCCCTCCCCACTATCTACTTGCTTAGTCTTCCCCCTTAACAAGGTCGTAAATTGCAAAACCTTATCTTCTCAGCAGATCCTCTGAATTCCTTTTAAAGACAATGAACAAACACCCGCTAATTTATCACAATCCCTCCTTTTTCTTTTTCTAACATATTTTGTTCATTGATGAATTTTTGAAGCACTTGTTTGCTCAATATTAAAGTTTCTGCGTCATCCTCCTCCTGTTCAAGAGATTCATATTTCGCACGCACAAGCATAAGGTGAGCTGCCTCTAATCGGTTTTTTTTACAATCGCGATTATTCGATTGAATATACATGGTACAAAAGTTAGTGTTAATATGAGCAGCAACAAAGGTCCTGCTATAGTTGATAGCAGTGTAGTGAGCCAAAGTGAGTAATTAAACCAGGATTCATACCAATTCTGGTGGGCTTCATTTTCTATTTTTCGTTTTTCTAGCCCTTCTCTCAATTTAGTCATTGTATCCCTTACTACTCCAGTATGATCTGCATATACGCAACACTCCTCTCGTAGGGCTGCACACAATCCTCCTTGTTGTAGAAAAATCAGATCTAATCCCCTACGATTTTGTCGTACAGATTTCTCTAAAGCTGATATAGATTGCTCGATACGGGCCAAGAACTTCTTCCACAGGGAAGAACTCTGAAATGGAGAGCTGAAAACCCGAAATTGAGGGGAAACCCCCCAAAACGGCGGGAAAACCCTCCATAAACACGAAACCGGTAATGTAACAGAGCAAAAAATGGCGTCCTACGGCAAGGTGCGAGGCTCAATTTTCTGGGGAGTGCTGGGAAATGTAGTTCTTAGCCACCGGGTTTCCGGGAGTCCATATTGTTTTCCCAGAGCATGCCGGGAGATGTAGTTCTCGGACACTGGGCTTCCGGGAGGCCATGTTGGTTTCCCAGAGCTTGCCGTGAGATGTAGTCTTCCGGCACCGGGCGTCCGGGAGTCCATATTGGTTTCCCAGAGCATGCCGGGAGATGTAGTTCCCGGGGCACTGGACTTCCGGGAAGCCATGTTGGGATTCCGGTGCATGCCGGGAGATGCAGTTTTCCGGCACTGGACTTCCGGGCGGCCATGTTGGATGCCCAGATCATGCCGGGAGATGTAGTTCTCGGGCACTGGACGTCCGGGCGGCCATATTGGATTAGGGTTAGGGTTAGGGTTTACGGTTCCTAGGGTTAGGGATTAGGGTTCCTAGGGTTAGGGATTAGGGTTTAGGGTTTAGGGTTTAGGGGTTAGGGTTAGGGTTAGGGGGTTAGGGTTAGGGTTAGGGGTTAGGGTTAGGGTTAGGGTTAGGGTTAGGGTTAGGGTTAGGGTTTAGGGTTAGGGTTAGGGTTAGGGGTTAGGGTTAGGGTTAGGGTTAGGGTTAGGGTTAGGGTTAGGGTTAGGGGTTAGGGTTAGGGTTAGGGTTAGGGTTAGGGTTAGGGTTAGGGTTAGGGTTAGGGTTTGGGTTAGGGTTAGGGTTAGGGTTAGGGTTAGGGTTAGGGTTAGGGTTAGGGTTAGGGTTTAGGGTTTAGGGTTTAGGGTTTAGGGTTTAGGGTTTAGGGTTTAGGGTTTAGGGTTTGGGTTTAGGGTTTAGGGTTTAGGGTTTAGGGTTTAGGGTATTGATATATGCTTGCAGTGATAAGAAAGCTTAACAGACAACCTTGTAAAATGCAGACAACCAGAATCCTTAGAGCAATTGGGTGGAAATCACGGTGTAAGAAACATTACCACCTCAAAGAGCTCTTAATATTGGGGGAAACCCAAAAAAGGAGAGTGGGGGACTCTAAAATTGGGGGGACCCCCCAAATTGGTTGTGTCCCCCCCCAAATTGGTTGTGCCCCCCCCAAAATTGGTTGTGTCCCCCCCAATTAGGGGAGGAACCCCCAAAATTGGGTGGGCGAACCCCCATATTGGGGGGGCAGAACACTTAAATGGAAGTGTGAAATTCCCGAATTGAATGTGGACCCCCCAGAACAGTCTTCAGAGGTTTAGTGTTGTAAATTTTATCGGGTTAGGGCTGCAAGGGTTTTTAGGGTTAGGGTTTCTAGGGTTTGTTGGGGTAGGGGTTAGGGTTAGATCCGTGGTTGCCATAGGCTTAGGGGTCAAGGTTCTTAGGGGTTAGGCCTAATATTAGGGCGGAAGGCCAAAATAAGAGCTGGGAGCCCCCCCCAAAATCGAAGGGTTGAAGCCCAAATTTAGGGGAAGTAACGGCCAAATTGTGGGGTCCCCCAAAATTGGGCGGAAGAACTCTTTAATATTAGGGGGGAACCCAAAAAAGGAGGGTGGGGGACTCTACAATTGGGGGGGACCCCCAAAATTGGTCGGGTCCCCCCAAATTAGGGGAGGAACCCCCAAAATTGGGTGGGTGAACCCCCAAATTGGGGGGAAGAAGACTTAAATGGAAGTGTGAAATTCCAGAATTGAATGTGGACCCCCCCCAGACCTGGGGAGGAATCCCCAAACTTGGGGGGGACCCCCAAAATTGGGGTTAAAGCCCCAGATCCCGGGGAGCTAAGCCCCAAATTAAGGGAAGGAACCTCAAACATGTGGTGAGAACCCCAACATTGGGGGAAAGAACCTTAATATTAGGGTGGCAGGCCAAGAAAGGATGGTGGGGGCCTCCAAAATTGTGGGGGGCTTGGAATTGGGGGGAATCCCCAAAATGGAGGGGGAACCCCAAAAGTGGGGTGGGGGGCGAAGCACCAAATTAGGGGAAGGAACCCCAAAATTGCAGGGAATTTTATAAGTGAGACCATACAAATTTCTTGGTCTATCAGAAATATTTCATTAATTAAGTAAGCAGGCACAAGCAAAACAGCGCTGGGCGGCTGGGGAGTCTCCGCTCCACCACAGCACGCAACTTTCCCTTTTCAGTGTCGCCGTTTTATAGCATCCAAGTTTCGGTTTGTCAGGACTTGTTGGACCTTCTGAAGCTGCGCAGTTCGTTGTTGGGGGTCGTTGTTTTTCTTTCAATGATCATGCGTTGTGCTCGTGTTCAAGGGGGAGGGTAGTGAAGCGGGAAACAGTATTTCACAGAGTCTTTGTTTTACCAAGGATGTTTATCCAACACCCCCTCCCCACTATCTACTTGCTTAGTCTTCCCCCTTAACAAGGTCGTAAATTGCAAAACCTTATCTTCTCAGCAGATCCTCTGAATTCCTTTTAAAGACAATGAACAAACACCCGCTAATTTATCACAATCCCTCCTTTTTCTTTTTCTAACATATTTTGTTCATTGATGAATTTTTGAAGCACTTGTTTGCTCAATATTAAAGTTTCTGCGTCATCCTCCTCCTGTTCAAGAGATTCATATTTCGCACGCACAAGCATAAGGTGAGCTGCCTCTAATCGGTTTTTTTTACAATCGCGATTATTCGATTGAATATACATGGTACAAAAGTTAGTGTTAATATGAGCAGCAACAAAGGTCCTGCTATAGTTGATAGCAGTGTAGTGAGCCAAAGTGAGTAATTAAACCAGGATTCATACCAATTCTGGTGGGCTTCATTTTCTATTTTTCGTTTTTCTAGCCCTTCTCTCAATTTAGTCATTGTATCCCTTACTACTCCAGTATGATCTGCATATACGCAACACTCCTCTCGTAGGGCTGCACACAATCCTCCTTGTTGTAGAAAAATCAGATCTAATCCCCTACGATTTTGTCGTACAGATTTCTCTAAAGCTGATATAGATTGCTCGATACGGGCCAAGAACTTCTTCCACAGGGAAGAACTCTGAAATGGAGAGCTGAAAACCCGAAATTGAGGGGAAACCCCCCAAAACGGCGGGAAAACCCTCCATAAACACGAAACCGGTAATGTAACAGAGCAAAAAATGGCGTCCTACGGCAAGGTGCGAGGCTCAATTTTCTGGGGAGTGCTGGGAAATGTAGTTCTTAGCCACCGGGTTTCCGGGAGTCCATATTGTTTTCCCAGAGCATGCCGGGAGATGTAGTTCTCGGACACTGGGCTTCCGGGAGGCCATGTTGGTTTCCCAGAGCTTGCCGTGAGATGTAGTCTTCCGGCACCGGGCGTCCGGGAGTCCATATTGGTTTCCCAGAGCATGCCGGGAGATGTAGTTCCCGGGGCACTGGACTTCCGGGAAGCCATGTTGGGATTCCGGTGCATGCCGGGAGATGCAGTTTTCCGGCACTGGACTTCCGGGCGGCCATGTTGGATGCCCAGATCATGCCGGGAGATGTAGTTCTCGGGCACTGGACGTCCGGGCGGCCATATTGGATTAGGGTTAGGGTTAGGGTTTACGGTTCCTAGGGTTAGGGATTAGGGTTCCTAGGGTTAGGGATTAGGGTTTAGGGTTTAGGGTTTAGGGGTTAGGGTTAGGGTTAGGGGGTTAGGGTTAGGGTTAGGGGTTAGGGTTAGGGTTAGGGTTAGGGTTAGGGTTAGGCTTAGGGTTTAGGGTTAGGGTTAGGGTTAGGGGTTAGGGTTAGGGTTAGGGTTAGGGTTAGGGTTAGGGTTAGGGTTAGGGTTAGGGGTTAGGGTTAGGGTTAGGGTTAGGGTTAGGGTTAGGGTTAGGGTTAGGGTTAGGGTTTGGGTTAGGGTTAGGGTTAGGGTTAGGGTTAGGGTTAGGGTTTGGGTTAGGGTTAGGGTTTAGGGTTTAGGGTTTAGGGTTTAGGGTTTAGGGTTTAGGGTTTAGGGTTTAGGGTTTAGGGTTTGGGTTTAGGGTTTAGGGTTTAGGGTTTAGGGTTTAGGGTATTGATATATGCTTGCAGTGATAAGAAAGCTTAACAGACAACCTTGTAAAATGCAGACAACCAGAATCCTTAGAGCAATTGGGTGGAAATCACGGTGTAAGAAACATTACCACCTCAAAGAGCTCTTAATATTGGGGGAAACCCAAAAAAGGAGAGTGGGGGACTCTAAAATTGGGGGGACCCCCCAAATTGGTTGTGTCCCCCCCCAAATTGGTTGTGCCCCCCCCAAAATTGGTTGTGTCCCCCCCAATTAGGGGAGGAACCCCCAAAATTGGGTGGGCGAACCCCCATATTGGGGGGGCAGAACACTTAAATGGAAGTGTGAAATTCCCGAATTGAATGTGGACCCCCCAGAACAGTCTTCAGAGGTTTAGTGTTGTAAATTTTATCGGGTTAGGGCTGCAAGGGTTTTTAGGGTTAGGGTTTCTAGGGTTTGTTGGGGTAGGGGTTAGGGTTAGATCCGTGGTTGCCATAGGCTTAGGGGTCAAGGTTCTTAGGGGTTAGGCCTAATATTAGGGCGGAAGGCCAAAATAAGAGCTGGGAGCCCCCCCCAAAATCGAAGGGTTGAAGCCCAAATTTAGGGGAAGTAACGGCCAAATTGTGGGGTCCCCCAAAATTGGGCGGAAGAACTCTTTAATATTAGGGGGGAACCCAAAAAAGGAGGGTGGGGGACTCTACAATTGGGGGGGACCCCCAAAATTGGTCGGGTCCCCCCAAATTAGGGGAGGAACCCCCAAAATTGGGTGGGTGAACCCCCAAATTGGGGGGAAGAAGACTTAAATGGAAGTGTGAAATTCCAGAATTGAATGTGGACCCCCCCCAGACCTGGGGAGGAATCCCCAAACTTGGGGGGGACCCCCAAAATTGGGGTTAAAGCCCCAGATCCCGGGGAGCTAAGCCCCAAATTAAGGGAAGGAACCTCAAACATGTGGTGAGAACCCCAACATTGGGGGAAAGAACCTTAATATTAGGGTGGCAGGCCAAGAAAGGATGGTGGGGGCCTCCAAAATTGTGGGGGGCTTGGAATTGGGGGGAATCCCCAAAATGGAGGGGGAACCCCAAAAGTGGGGGGGGGGGGCGAAGCACCAAATTAGGGGAAGGAACCCCAAAATTGCAGGGAATTTTATAAGTGAGACCATACAAATTTCTTGGTCTATCAGAAATATTTCATTAATTAAGTAAGCAGGCACAAGCAAAACAGCGCTGGGCGGCTGGGGAGTCTCCGCTCCACCACAGCACGCAACTTTCCCTTTTCAGTGTCGCCGTTTTATAGCATCCAAGTTTCGGTTTGTCAGGACTTGTTGGACCTTCTGAAGCTGCGCAGTTCGTTGTTGGGGGTCGTTGTTTTTCTTTCAATGATCATGCGTTGTGCTCGTGTTCAAGGGGGAGGGTAGTGAAGCGGGAAACAGTATTTCACAGAGTCTTTGTTTTACCAAGGATGTTTATCCAACACCCCCTCCCCACTATCTACTTGCTTAGTCTTCCCCCTTAACAAGGTCGTAAATTGCAAAACCTTATCTTCTCAGCAGATCCTCTGAATTCCTTTTAAAGACAATGAACAAACACCCGCTAATTTATCACAATCCCTCCTTTTTCTTTTTCTAACATATTTTGTTCATTGATGAATTTTTGAAGCACTTGTTTGCTCAATATTAAAGTTTCTGCGTCATCCTCCTCCTGTTCAAGAGATTCATATTTCGCACGCACAAGCATAAGGTGAGCTGCCTCTAATCGGTTTTTTTTACAATCGCGATTATTCGATTGAATATACATGGTACAAAAGTTAGTGTTAATATGAGCAGCAACAAAGGTCCTGCTATAGTTGATAGCAGTGTAGTGAGCCAAAGTGAGTAATTAAACCAGGATTCATACCAATTCTGGTGGGCTTCATTTTCTATTTTTCGTTTTTCTAGCCCTTCTCTCAATTTAGTCATTGTATCCCTTACTACTCCAGTATGATCTGCATATACGCAACACTCCTCTCGTAGGGCTGCACACAATCCTCCTTGTTGTAGAAAAATCAGATCTAATCCCCTACGATTTTGTCGTACAGATTTCTCTAAAGCTGATATAGATTGCTCGATACGGGCCAAGAACTTCTTCCACAGGGAAGAACTCTGAAATGGAGAGCTGAAAACCCGAAATTGAGGGGAAACCCCCCAAAACGGCGGGAAAACCCTCCATAAACACGAAACCGGTAATGTAACAGAGCAAAAAATGGCGTCCTACGGCAAGGTGCGAGGCTCAATTTTCTGGGGAGTGCTGGGAAATGTAGTTCTTAGCCACCGGGTTTCCGGGAGTCCATATTGTTTTCCCAGAGCATGCCGGGAGATGTAGTTCTCGGACACTGGGCTTCCGGGAGGCCATGTTGGTTTCCCAGAGCTTGCCGTGAGATGTAGTCTTCCGGCACCGGGCGTCCGGGAGTCCATATTGGTTTCCCAGAGCATGCCGGGAGATGTAGTTCCCGGGGCACTGGACTTCCGGGAAGCCATGTTGGGATTCCGGTGCATGCCGGGAGATGCAGTTTTCCGGCACTGGACTTCCGGGCGGCCATGTTGGATGCCCAGATCATGCCGGGAGATGTAGTTCTCGGGCACTGGACGTCCGGGCGGCCATATTGGATTAGGGTTAGGGTTAGGGTTTACGGTTCCTAGGGTTAGGGATTAGGGTTCCTAGGGTTAGGGATTAGGGTTTAGGGTTTAGGGTTTAGGGGTTAGGGTTAGGGTTAGGGGGTTAGGGTTAGGGTTAGGGGTTAGGGTTAGGGTTAGGGTTAGGGTTAGGGTTAGGGTTAGGGTTTAGGGTTAGGGTTAGGGTTAGGGGTTAGGGTTAGGGTTAGGGTTAGGGTTAGGGTTAGGGTTAGGGTTAGGGTTAGGGGTTAGGGTTAGGGTTAGGGTTAGGGTTAGGGTTAGGGTTAGGGTTAGGGTTAGGGTTTGGGTTAGGGTTAGGGTTAGGGTTAGGGTTAGGGTTAGGGTTAGGGTTAGGGTTAGGGTTTAGGGTTTAGGGTTTAGGGTTTAGGGTTTAGGGTTTAGGGTTTAGGGTTTAGGGTTTAGGGTTTGGGTTTAGGGTTTAGGGTTTAGGGTTTAGGGTTTAGGGTATTGATATATGCTTGCAGTGATAAGAAAGCTTAACAGACAACCTTGTAAAATGCAGACAACCAGAATCCTTAGAGCAATTGGGTGGAAATCACGGTGTAAGAAACATTACCACCTCAAAGAGCTCTTAATATTGGGGGAAACCCAAAAAAGGAGAGTGGGGGACTCTAAAATTGGGGGGACCCCCCAAATTGGTTGTGTCCCCCCCCAAATTGGTTGTGCCCCCCCCAAAATTGGTTGTGTCCCCCCCAATTAGGGGAGGAACCCCCAAAATTGGGTGGGCGAACCCCCATATTGGGGGGGCAGAACACTTAAATGGAAGTGTGAAATTCCCGAATTGAATGTGGACCCCCCAGAACAGTCTTCAGAGGTTTAGTGTTGTAAATTTTATCGGGTTAGGGCTGCAAGGGTTTTTAGGGTTAGGGTTTCTAGGGTTTGTTGGGGTAGGGGTTAGGGTTAGATCCGTGGTTGCCATAGGCTTAGGGGTCAAGGTTCTTAGGGGTTAGGCCTAATATTAGGGCGGAAGGCCAAAATAAGAGCTGGGAGCCCCCCCCAAAATCGAAGGGTTGAAGCCCAAATTTAGGGGAAGTAACGGCCAAATTGTGGGGTCCCCCAAAATTGGGCGGAAGAACTCTTTAATATTAGGGGGGAACCCAAAAAAGGAGGGTGGGGGACTCTACAATTGGGGGGGACCCCCAAAATTGGTCGGGTCCCCCCAAATTAGGGGAGGAACCCCCAAAATTGGGTGGGTGAACCCCCAAATTGGGGGGAAGAAGACTTAAATGGAAGTGTGAAATTCCAGAATTGAATGTGGACCCCCCCCAGACCTGGGGAGGAATCCCCAAACTTGGGGGGGACCCCCAAAATTGGGGTTAAAGCCCCAGATCCCGGGGAGCTAAGCCCCAAATTAAGGGAAGGAACCTCAAACATGTGGTGAGAACCCCAACATTGGGGGAAAGAACCTTAATATTAGGGTGGCAGGCCAAGAAAGGATGGTGGGGGCCTCCAAAATTGTGGGGGGCTTGGAATTGGGGGGAATCCCCAAAATGGAGGGGGAACCCCAAAAGTGGGGGGGGGGGGCGAAGCACCAAATTAGGGGAAGGAACCCCAAAATTGCAGGGAATTTTATAAGTGAGACCATACAAATTTCTTGGTCTATCAGAAATATTTCATTAATTAAGTAAGCAGGCACAAGCAAAACAGCGCTGGGCGGCTGGGGAGTCTCCGCTCCACCACAGCACGCAACTTTCCCTTTTCAGTGTCGCCGTTTTATAGCATCCAAGTTTCGGTTTGTCAGGACTTGTTGGACCTTCTGAAGCTGCGCAGTTCGTTGTTGGGGGTCGTTGTTTTTCTTTCAATGATCATGCGTTGTGCTCGTGTTCAAGGGGGAGGGTAGTGAAGCGGGAAACAGTATTTCACAGAGTCTTTGTTTTACCAAGGATGTTTATCCAACACCCCCTCCCCACTATCTACTTGCTTAGTCTTCCCCCTTAACAAGGTCGTAAATTGCAAAACCTTATCTTCTCAGCAGATCCTCTGAATTCCTTTTAAAGACAATGAACAAACACCCGCTAATTTATCACAATCCCTCCTTTTTCTTTTTCTAACATATTTTGTTCATTGATGAATTTTTGAAGCACTTGTTTGCTCAATATTAAAGTTTCTGCGTCATCCTCCTCCTGTTCAAGAGATTCATATTTCGCACGCACAAGCATAAGGTGAGCTGCCTCTAATCGGTTTTTTTTACAATCGCGATTATTCGATTGAATATACATGGTACAAAAGTTAGTGTTAATATGAGCAGCAACAAAGGTCCTGCTATAGTTGATAGCAGTGTAGTGAGCCAAAGTGAGTAATTAAACCAGGATTCATACCAATTCTGGTGGGCTTCATTTTCTATTTTTCGTTTTTCTAGCCCTTCTCTCAATTTAGTCATTGTATCCCTTACTACTCCAGTATGATCTGCATATACGCAACACTCCTCTCGTAGGGCTGCACACAATCCTCCTTGTTGTAGAAAAATCAGATCTAATCCCCTACGATTTTGTCGTACAGATTTCTCTAAAGCTGATATAGATTGCTCGATACGGGCCAAGAACTTCTTCCACAGGGAAGAACTCTGAAATGGAGAGCTGAAAACCCGAAATTGAGGGGAAACCCCCCAAAACGGCGGGAAAACCCTCCATAAACACGAAACCGGTAATGTAACAGAGCAAAAAATGGCGTCCTACGGCAAGGTGCGAGGCTCAATTTTCTGGGGAGTGCTGGGAAATGTAGTTCTTAGCCACCGGGTTTCCGGGAGTCCATATTGTTTTCCCAGAGCATGCCGGGAGATGTAGTTCTCGGACACTGGGCTTCCGGGAGGCCATGTTGGTTTCCCAGAGCTTGCCGTGAGATGTAGTCTTCCGGCACCGGGCGTCCGGGAGTCCATATTGGTTTCCCAGAGCATGCCGGGAGATGTAGTTCCCGGGGCACTGGACTTCCGGGAAGCCATGTTGGGATTCCGGTGCATGCCGGGAGATGCAGTTTTCCGGCACTGGACTTCCGGGCGGCCATGTTGGATGCCCAGATCATGCCGGGAGATGTAGTTCTCGGGCACTGGACGTCCGGGCGGCCATATTGGATTAGGGTTAGGGTTAGGGTTTACGGTTCCTAGGGTTAGGGATTAGGGTTCCTAGGGTTAGGGATTAGGGTTTAGGGTTTAGGGTTTAGGGGTTAGGGTTAGGGTTAGGGGGTTAGGGTTAGGGTTAGGGGTTAGGGTTAGGGTTAGGGTTAGGGTTAGGGTTAGGGTTAGGGTTTAGGGTTAGGGTTAGGGTTAGGGGTTAGGGTTAGGGTTAGGGTTAGGGTTAGGGTTAGGGTTAGGGTTAGGGTTAGGGGTTAGGGTTAGGGTTAGGGTTAGGGTTAGGGTTAGGGTTAGGGTTAGGGTTAGGGTTTGGGTTAGGGTTAGGGTTAGGGTTAGGGTTAGGGTTAGGGTTAGGGTTAGGGTTAGGGTTTAGGGTTTAGGGTTTAGGGTTTAGGGTTTAGGGTTTAGGGTTTAGGGTTTAGGGTTTAGGGTTTGGGTTTAGGGTTTAGGGTTTAGGGTTTAGGGTTTAGGGTATTGATATATGCTTGCAGTGATAAGAAAGCTTAACAGACAACCTTGTAAAATGCAGACAACCAGAATCCTTAGAGCAATTGGGTGGAAATCACGGTGTAAGAAACATTACCACCTCAAAGAGCTCTTAATATTGGGGGAAACCCAAAAAAGGAGAGTGGGGGACTCTAAAATTGGGGGGACCCCCCAAATTGGTTGTGTCCCCCCCCAAATTGGTTGTGCCCCCCCCAAAATTGGTTGTGTCCCCCCCAATTAGGGGAGGAACCCCCAAAATTGGGTGGGCGAACCCCCATATTGGGGGGGCAGAACACTTAAATGGAAGTGTGAAATTCCCGAATTGAATGTGGACCCCCCAGAACAGTCTTCAGAGGTTTAGTGTTGTAAATTTTATCGGGTTAGGGCTGCAAGGGTTTTTAGGGTTAGGGTTTCTAGGGTTTGTTGGGGTAGGGGTTAGGGTTAGATCCGTGGTTGCCATAGGCTTAGGGGTCAAGGTTCTTAGGGGTTAGGCCTAATATTAGGGCGGAAGGCCAAAATAAGAGCTGGGAGCCCCCCCCAAAATCGAAGGGTTGAAGCCCAAATTTAGGGGAAGTAACGGCCAAATTGTGGGGTCCCCCAAAATTGGGCGGAAGAACTCTTTAATATTAGGGGGGAACCCAAAAAAGGAGGGTGGGGGACTCTACAATTGGAGGGGACCCCCAAAATTGGTCGGGTCCCCCCAAATTAGGGGAGGAACCCCCAAAATTGGGTGGGTGAACCCCCAAATTGGGGGGAAGAAGACTTAAATGGAAGTGTGAAATTCCAGAATTGAATGTGGACCCCCCCCAGACCTGGGGAGGAATCCCCAAACTTGGGGGGGACCCCCAAAATTGGGGTTAAAGCCCCAGATCCCGGGGAGCTAAGCCCCAAATTAAGGGAAGGAACCTCAAACATGTGGTGAGAACCCCAACATTGGGGGAAAGAACCTTAATATTAGGGTGGCAGGCCAAGAAAGGATGGTGGGGGCCTCCAAAATTGTGGGGGGCTTGGAATTGGGGGGAATCCCCAAAATGGAGGGGGAACCCCAAAAGTGGGGTGGGGGGCGAAGCACCAAATTAGGGGAAGGAACCCCAAAATTGCAGGGAATTTTATAAGTGAGACCATACAAATTTCTTGGTCTATCAGAAATATTTCATTAATTAAGTAAGCAGGCACAAGCAAAACAGCGCTGGGCGGCTGGGGAGTCTCCGCTCCACCACAGCACGCAACTTTCCCTTTTCAGTGTCGCCGTTTTATAGCATCCAAGTTTCGGTTTGTCAGGACTTGTTGGACCTTCTGAAGCTGCGCAGTTCGTTGTTGGGGGTCGTTGTTTTTCTTTCAATGATCATGCGTTGTGCTCGTGTTCAAGGGGGAGGGTAGTGAAGCGGGAAACAGTATTTCACAGAGTCTTTGTTTTACCAAGGATGTTTATCCAACACCCCCTCCCCACTATCTACTTGCTTAGTCTTCCCCCTTAACAAGGTCGTAAATTGCAAAACCTTATCTTCTCAGCAGATCCTCTGAATTCCTTTTAAAGACAATGAACAAACACCCGCTAATTTATCACAATCCCTCCTTTTTCTTTTTCTAACATATTTTGTTCATTGATGAATTTTTGAAGCACTTGTTTGCTCAATATTAAAGTTTCTGCGTCATCCTCCTCCTGTTCAAGAGATTCATATTTCGCACGCACAAGCATAAGGTGAGCTGCCTCTAATCGGTTTTTTTTACAATCGCGATTATTCGATTGAATATACATGGTACAAAAGTTAGTGTTAATATGAGCAGCAACAAAGGTCCTGCTATAGTTGATAGCAGTGTAGTGAGCCAAAGTGAGTAATTAAACCAGGATTCATACCAATTCTGGTGGGCTTCATTTTCTATTTTTCGTTTTTCTAGCCCTTCTCTCAATTTAGTCATTGTATCCCTTACTACTCCAGTATGATCTGCATATACGCAACACTCCTCTCGTAGGGCTGCACACAATCCTCCTTGTTGTAGAAAAATCAGATCTAATCCCCTACGATTTTGTCGTACAGATTTCTCTAAAGCTGATATAGATTGCTCGATACGGGCCAAGAACTTCTTCCACAGGGAAGAACTCTGAAATGGAGAGCTGAAAACCCGAAATTGAGGGGAAACCCCCCAAAACGGCGGGAAAACCCTCCATAAACACGAAACCGGTAATGTAACAGAGCAAAAAATGGCGTCCTACGGCAAGGTGCGAGGCTCAATTTTCTGGGGAGTGCTGGGAAATGTAGTTCTTAGCCACCGGGTTTCCGGGAGTCCATATTGTTTTCCCAGAGCATGCCGGGAGATGTAGTTCTCGGACACTGGGCTTCCGGGAGGCCATGTTGGTTTCCCAGAGCTTGCCGTGAGATGTAGTCTTCCGGCACCGGGCGTCCGGGAGTCCATATTGGTTTCCCAGAGCATGCCGGGAGATGTAGTTCCCGGGGCACTGGACTTCCGGGAAGCCATGTTGGGATTCCGGTGCATGCCGGGAGATGCAGTTTTCCGGCACTGGACTTCCGGGCGGCCATGTTGGATGCCCAGATCATGCCGGGAGATGTAGTTCTCGGGCACTGGACGTCCGGGCGGCCATATTGGATTAGGGTTAGGGTTAGGGTTTACGGTTCCTAGGGTTAGGGATTAGGGTTCCTAGGGTTAGGGATTAGGGTTTAGGGTTTAGGGTTTAGGGGTTAGGGTTAGGGTTAGGGGGTTAGGGTTAGGGTTAGGGGTTAGGGTTAGGGTTAGGGTTAGGGTTAGGGTTAGGGTTAGGCTTAGGGTTTAGGGTTAGGGTTAGGGTTAGGGGTTAGGGTTAGGGTTAGGGTTAGGGTTAGGGTTAGGGTTAGGGTTAGGGTTAGGGGTTAGGGTTAGGGTTAGGGTTAGGGTTAGGGTTAGGGTTAGGGTTAGGGTTAGGGTTTGGGTTAGGGTTAGGGTTAGGGTTAGGGTTAGGGTTAGGGTTAGGGTTAGGGTTAGGGTTAGGGTTTAGGGTTTAGGGTTTAGGGTTTAGGGTTTAGGGTTTAGGGTTTAGGGTTTAGGGTTTAGGGTTTGGGTTTAGGGTTTAGGGTTTAGGGTTTAGGGTTTAGGGTATTGATATATGCTTGCAGTGATAAGAAAGCTTAACAGACAACCTTGTAAAATGCAGACAACCAGAATCCTTAGAGCAATTGGGTGGAAATCACGGTGTAAGAAACATTACCACCTCAAAGAGCTCTTAATATTGGGGGAAACCCAAAAAAGGAGAGTGGGGGACTCTAAAATTGGGGGGACCCCCCAAATTGGTTGTGTCCCCCCCCAAATTGGTTGTGCCCCCCCCAAAATTGGTTGTGTCCCCCCCAATTAGGGGAGGAACCCCCAAAATTGGGTGGGCGAACCCCCATATTGGGGGGGCAGAACACTTAAATGGAAGTGTGAAATTCCCGAATTGAATGTGGACCCCCCAGAACAGTCTTCAGAGGTTTAGTGTTGTAAATTTTATCGGGTTAGGGCTGCAAGGGTTTTTAGGGTTAGGGTTTCTAGGGTTTGTTGGGGTAGGGGTTAGGGTTAGATCCGTGGTTGCCATAGGCTTAGGGGTCAAGGTTCTTAGGGGTTAGGCCTAATATTAGGGCGGAAGGCCAAAATAAGAGCTGGGAGCCCCCCCCAAAATCGAAGGGTTGAAGCCCAAATTTAGGGGAAGTAACGGCCAAATTGTGGGGTCCCCCAAAATTGGGCGGAAGAACTCTTTAATATTAGGGGGGAACCCAAAAAAGGAGGGTGGGGGACTCTACAATTGGGGGGGACCCCCAAAATTGGTCGGGTCCCCCCAAATTAGGGGAGGAACCCCCAAAATTGGGTGGGTGAACCCCCAAATTGGGGGGAAGAAGACTTAAATGGAAGTGTGAAATTCCAGAATTGAATGTGGACCCCCCCCAGACCTGGGGAGGAATCCCCAAACTTGGGGGGGACCCCCAAAATTGGGGTTAAAGCCCCAGATCCCGGGGAGCTAAGCCCCAAATTAAGGGAAGGAACCTCAAACATGTGGTGAGAACCCCAACATTGGGGAAAGAACCTTAATATTAGGGTGGCAGGCCAAGAAAGGATGGTGGGGGCCTCCAAAATTGTGGGGGGCTTGGAATTGGGGGGAATCCCCAAAATGGAGGGGGAACCCCAAAAGTGGGGTGGGGGGCGAAGCACCAAATTAGGGGAAGGAACCCCAAAATTGCAGGGAATTTTATAAGTGAGACCATACAAATTTCTTGGTCTATCAGAAATATTTCATTAATTAAGTAAGCAGGCACAAGCAAAACAGCGCTGGGCGGCTGGGGAGTCTCCGCTCCACCACAGCACGCAACTTTCCCTTTTCAGTGTCGCCGTTTTATAGCATCCAAGTTTCGGTTTGTCAGGACTTGTTGGACCTTCTGAAGCTGCGCAGTTCGTTGTTGGGGGTCGTTGTTTTTCTTTCAATGATCATGCGTTGTGCTCGTGTTCAAGGGGGAGGGTAGTGAAGCGGGAAACAGTATTTCACAGAGTCTTTGTTTTACCAAGGATGTTTATCCAACACCCCCTCCCCACTATCTACTTGCTTAGTCTTCCCCCTTAACAAGGTCGTAAATTGCAAAACCTTATCTTCTCAGCAGATCCTCTGAATTCCTTTTAAAGACAATGAACAAACACCCGCTAATTTATCACAATCCCTCCTTTTTCTTTTTCTAACATATTTTGTTCATTGATGAATTTTTGAAGCACTTGTTTGCTCAATATTAAAGTTTCTGCGTCATCCTCCTCCTGTTCAAGAGATTCATATTTCGCACGCACAAGCATAAGGTGAGCTGCCTCTAATCGGTTTTTTTTACAATCGCGATTATTCGATTGAATATACATGGTACAAAAGTTAGTGTTAATATGAGCAGCAACAAAGGTCCTGCTATAGTTGATAGCAGTGTAGTGAGCCAAAGTGAGTAATTAAACCAGGATTCATACCAATTCTGGTGGGCTTCATTTTCTATTTTTCGTTTTTCTAGCCCTTCTCTCAATTTAGTCATTGTATCCCTTACTACTCCAGTATGATCTGCATATACGCAACACTCCTCTCGTAGGGCTGCACACAATCCTCCTTGTTGTAGAAAAATCAGATCTAATCCCCTACGATTTTGTCGTACAGATTTCTCTAAAGCTGATATAGATTGCTCGATACGGGCCAAGAACTTCTTCCACAGGGAAGAACTCTGAAATGGAGAGCTGAAAACCCGAAATTGAGGGGAAACCCCCCAAAACGGCGGGAAAACCCTCCATAAACACGAAACCGGTAATGTAACAGAGCAAAAAATGGCGTCCTACGGCAAGGTGCGAGGCTCAATTTTCTGGGGAGTGCTGGGAAATGTAGTTCTTAGCCACCGGGTTTCCGGGAGTCCATATTGTTTTCCCAGAGCATGCCGGGAGATGTAGTTCTCGGACACTGGGCTTCCGGGAGGCCATGTTGGTTTCCCAGAGCTTGCCGTGAGATGTAGTCTTCCGGCACCGGGCGTCCGGGAGTCCATATTGGTTTCCCAGAGCATGCCGGGAGATGTAGTTCCCGGGGCACTGGACTTCCGGGAAGCCATGTTGGGATTCCGGTGCATGCCGGGAGATGCAGTTTTCCGGCACTGGACTTCCGGGCGGCCATGTTGGATGCCCAGATCATGCCGGGAGATGTAGTTCTCGGGCACTGGACGTCCGGGCGGCCATATTGGATTAGGGTTAGGGTTAGGGTTTACGGTTCCTAGGGTTAGGGATTAGGGTTCCTAGGGTTAGGGATTAGGGTTTAGGGTTTAGGGTTTAGGGGTTAGGGTTAGGGTTAGGGGGTTAGGGTTAGGGTTAGGGGTTAGGGTTAGGGTTAGGGTTAGGGTTAGGGTTAGGGTTAGGCTTAGGGTTTAGGGTTAGGGTTAGGGTTAGGGGTTAGGGTTAGGGTTAGGGTTAGGGTTAGGGTTAGGGTTAGGGTTAGGGTTAGGGGTTAGGGTTAGGGTTAGGGTTAGGGTTAGGGTTAGGGTTAGGGTTAGGGTTAGGGTTTGGGTTAGGGTTAGGGTTAGGGTTAGGGTTAGGGTTAGGGTTAGGGTTAGGGTTAGGGTTTAGGGTTTAGGGTTTAGGGTTTAGGGTTTAGGGTTTAGGGTTTAGGGTTTAGGGTTTAGGGTTTGGGTTTAGGGTTTAGGGTTTAGGGTTTAGGGTTTAGGGTATTGATATATGCTTGCAGTGATAAGAAAGCTTAACAGACAACCTTGTAAAATGCAGACAACCAGAATCCTTAGAGCAATTGGGTGGAAATCACGGTGTAAGAAACATTACCACCTCAAAGAGCTCTTAATATTGGGGGAAACCCAAAAAAGGAGAGTGGGGGACTCTAAAATTGGGGGGACCCCCCAAATTGGTTGTGTCCCCCCCCAAATTGGTTGTGCCCCCCCAAAATTGGTTGTGTCCCCCCCAATTAGGGGAGGAACCCCCAAAATTGGGTGGGCGACCCCCATATTGGGGGGGCAGAACACTTAAATGGAAGTGTGAAATTCCCGAATTGAATGTGGACCCCCCAGAACAGTCTTCAGAGGTTTAGTGTTGTAAATTTTATCGGGTTAGGGCTGCAAGGGTTTTTAGGGTTAGGGTTTCTAGGGTTTGTTGGGGTAGGGGTTAGGGTTAGATCCGTGGTTGCCATAGGCTTAGGGGTCAAGGTTCTTAGGGGTTAGGCCTAATATTAGGGCGGAAGGCCAAAATAAGAGCTGGGAGCCCCCCCAAAATCGAAGGGTTGAAGCCCAAATTTAGGGGAAGTAACGGCCAAATTGTGGGGTCCCCCAAAATTGGGCGGAAGAACTCTTTAATATTAGGGGGGAACCCAAAAAAGGAGGGTGGGGGACTCTACAATTGGGGGGGACCCCCAAAATTGGTCGGGTCCCCCCAAATTAGGGGAGGAACCCCAAAATTGGGTGGGTGAACCCCCAAATTGGGGGGAAGAAGACTTAAATGGAAGTGTGAAATTCCAGAAATTGAATGTGGACCCCCCCCAGACCTGGGGAGGAATCCCCAAACTTGGGGGGACCCCCAAATTGGGGTTAAAGCCCCAGATCCCGGGGAGCTAAGCCCCAAATTAAGGGAAGGAACCTCAAACATGTGGTGAGAACCCCAACATTGGGGGAAAGAACCTTAATATTAGGGTGGCAGGCCAAGAAAGGATGGTGGGGGCCTCCAAAATTGTGGGGGGCTTGGAATTGGGGGGAATCCCCAAAATGGAGGGGGAACCCCAAAAGTGGGGTGGGGGGCGAAGCACCAAATTAGGGGAAGGAACCCCAAAATTGCAGGGAATTTTATAAGTGAGACCATACAAATTTCTTGGTCTATCAGAAATATTTCATTAATTAAGTAAGCAGGCACAAGCAAAACAGCGCTGGGCGGCTGGGGAGTCTCCGCTCCACCACAGCACGCAACTTTCCCTTTTCAGTGTCGCCGTTTTATAGCATCCAAGTTTCGGTTTGTCAGGACTTGTTGGACCTTCTGAAGCTGCGCAGTTCGTTGTTGGGGGTCGTTGTTTTTCTTTCAATGATCATGCGTTGTGCTCGTGTTCAAGGGGAGGGTAGTGAAGCGGGAAACAGTATTTCACAGAG